>NW_015506569.1:70118-82301 GCF_001515645.1 Sinocyclocheilus grahami
GAGTGAGTGAGTGAGTGAGTGTGTGTGTGTGTGTGTGAGTGTGTGTGCGTGCTTATGTGGTTTATGAGGACACAAATTTGTATAATAACATGGGTATGACAGGTATTACAACGAGAAGGTGAGGTTTATGAGGACATTTTCAGTGTCTCCGTAATTCAAAAGGCTTATAAATCACACAGAATGGAGTGTATTGAAAATCTGAAATAGCACAAAGTCTCCTGTGAGGGGTAGGTTTAGGGGTAGGGTTGGTGTAGGGCAATAGAATATACGGTCTGTACAGTATATAAACCATTACGCCTATGGAGAGTCCCCACAAACCATAAAAACAAACCTGTGAGTGTGTGTGTGTGTAAGCTCAGTAAAGTTCTTTCACAGAGTTTTCATAAAGCCGGCGGGAAAAGGGCTTGTCAGGACCTTCCCAAACGCCACACCCTTTTACAGACAAGAGAGAGACACTGCAGGAATGAGAGTGAGGGGCGGGGCTGGGGGCGGAGTCAGCGGAGAGCAGCTGCACTCATAGTTCAGTGTAAAGATCTACAGTCACACACATCACATCTGGAAGTGTGAAGCTGCTCTCATCCAGCCTTCTGTTACTCCACAGGTAAGATCTGAGACTCCTCACATGTCTCTCCACTCTGTCTTGTGTTAGTTGAGAAGGTTTGTGTGTTGGGTTGAGAGTGTGTGTCAGGCGGTGAGATGATGGCGTTTGGTCAGCGAGACGCTTTGCTGTTGTTCTTCTGTATAAATATGATAAATCCTGAGAAACATGGAGGAATGAGTCTGTCTGAAGGGGGCTGAGAGGGACAGACAGTGAGAGGAGGGACGCTTGCTTCAGGGAGTGGCATTTCTGTGCAATGCTGAGACAAGTTTCAACCCATTGAGCTGAGAAAACACTGGATCTGCTCATTCATACCTGCTGCACACACACACACTCACACACACACTCACACACACACACACACTCACACTCACACTCACACACACAGACACACACTCACACTCACACTCACACACACAGACACACACTCACACTCACACTCACACACACAGACACACACTCACACTCACACTCACACACACAGACACACACTCACACTCACACTCACACACACAGACACACACTCACACTCACACTCACACACACAGACACACACTCACACTCACACTCACACACACAGACACACACTCACACTCACACTCACACACACAGACACACACTCACACTCACACTCACACACACAGACACACACTCACACTCACACTCACACACACAGACACACACTCACACTCACACTCACACACACAGACACACACTCACACTCACACTCACACACACAGACACACACTCACACTCACACTCACACACACAGACACACACTCACACTCACACTCACACACACAGACACACACTCACACTCACACTCACACACACAGACACACACTCACACTCACACTCACACACACAGACACACACTCACACTCACACTCACACACACAGACACACACTCACACTCACACTCACACACACAGACACACACTCACACTCACACTCACACACACAGACACACACTCACACTCACACTCACACACACAGACACACACTCACACTCACACTCACACACACAGACACACACTCACACTCACACTCACACACACAGACACACACTCACACTCACACTCACACACACAGACACACACTCACACTCACACTCACACACACAGACACACACTCACACTCACACTCACACACACAGACACACACTCACACTCACACTCACACACACAGACACACACTCACACTCACACTCACACACACAGACACACACTCACACTCACACTCACACACACAGACACACACTCACACTCACACTCACACACACAGACACACACTCACACTCACACTCACACACACAGACACACACTCACACTCACACTCACACACACAGACACACACTCACACTCACACTCACACACACAGACACACACTCACACTCACACTCACACACACAGACACACACTCACACTCACACTCACACACACAGACACACACTCACACTCACACTCACACACACAGACACACACTCACACTCACACTCACACACACAGACACACACTCACACTCACACTCACACACACAGACACACACTCACACTCACACTCACACACACAGACACACACTCACACTCACACTCACACACACAGACACACACTCACACTCACACTCACACACACAGACACACACTCACACTCACACTCACACACACAGACACACACTCACACTCACACTCACACACACAGACACACACTCACACTCACACTCACACACACAGACACACACTCACACAGACACTCACACACACACACACACTCACACTCACACACACACACAGACACACACACAGACACACACTCACACTCACACTCACACAGACACACACAGCTGTATATGGGAGGATTTTACACTGGTTTTATGTGCTGCTGTTCAAATGTGTTTAAGAAAACCACAGCAAATAGCTGTCAATATCTAGCGGTCACACTTCTGCTTCCCTGGGTCACACCATCATGTCAGATTTATTTCTTTATAAAACACGGATCATGTCAAAGCAGCTTCTCTGTAACAAACAGGATAATAACAGAATCGAAGCAAACGTCAGAAACGAAGGGCATATATGGGAGGATTTTACACTGGTTTTATGTGCTGCTGTTCAAATGTGTTTAAGAAAACCACAGCAAATAGCTGTCAATATCTAGCGTTCACACTTCCATCAAGTTATTTCTTTATAAAACACGGATCATGTCAAAGCAGCTTCTCTGTAACAAACAGGATAATAACAGAATCGAAGCAAACGTCAGAAACGAAGGGCAATCCTAATTCTGCAGTAAAGCAGCTGTAAGCAGACGAGCGTGGTTACTGAGATCAAGTCAGTTCAGCTGATGACAGAATGCTCTTCAGCTCCACTCGGTTCAATCTCGCTTCAGTTCAGTGTCAATTTTGCACAATTCATTAATTATGAACAAATTTGATTTAGCTATAAAGCAGATGTACAGAAGATAATGTCATTATTCAGATCAATCCAGTTTTGTTCTCATCTGATAGAGTCAGTGCAGTCATATGGATTATATCACTGATTATTATTATGTCTGTGTGTTTTTTCTCCCCGTCAGTCATGTTGGTGTTACTCGCTGCCATCTTCCTCCTCCACATCGCCTGCATCTGTCTGCTGCTGGCCACCACCATCCATAACGTGAGTGACACACATCACAGCCTGTGGGCGGGGCCGGGGGCGGGGCTTCACTCACCCGCTCATGAATTATTCATTAACTCCAAATCAAACAGTCTCTTACCTCAACTTCATCCTCTGTAAGACCAGGCAGGGATCCTCTCGCAAACACTTTATCGCAGCAGATTAGGAACATGCGTCCGTGGCAGGAATGGAGATCACGTCCACATTTAACGCAGGGTTTGGAAACTGTGAGAAAATTAACCACAAAATCAAATCTTGAGCAAGTGTTACACAGCAGGACTAAGTATTTATATGACTGACCTTCACACTAAAAGATATTCAAAGCTTCTGGAACTCATTGCTAAAATATTATGGTTTAATGTAGTAATATGTTACATTTATTATAGTTAATATACTATACTATACTATAATAGTTATTAGTAATATGACAGAAAAGTTTGCTATGGAAGAATATGACACCAGAAGTTCATGTAGAGCTGAGACTTTAGCAGAACAAGCTTAGACAGTCCAGTGGATGACGGCTGGTGAAGTGCATGTTTCTCATTCATGCTGACGTGTGTGTGTGTGTGTGTGTGTGTGTGTGTGCAGGCCTGGTGGATGACCGACTCCATATCCACTGATATTTGGGCTCGCTGGACTCTGATTGGAGGAAACTGGAACTACACTGAGATTCCTGCTCACTATCCTAAAGGTCTGAACACACATACAGTAATCAGTTCAGCGTTAATCTGTCACACAAACACATTGAGTGAGTTTTGTGAATCTCACATAAAGCATTTGGTAATAAGTACTATTTCTCAAATTTTGCATGAACAAGTTTTCTTTAATGCTTCTTTCACTCATATCATTTATTACTGTTAGCTTTTGTACCGTCACTTGTGTATTTGTATGCATTTATTTGCAATGTTTCTACAGCAGTTGAAGCATCAGACACTCACGTGTTGGTCTGTCATGTTGTGTTTCAGAGTATCTGCAGGCGGTCCAGGCCAGCTCTGTGCTCGCGTGCATCTTCTGCATCCTCGGCCTGTTCGTGTTCGTCGCTCAGCTCTACACACTACCTAAAGGAAAGCGCTTTCTGTTCACTGGAGCCTTCCAGCTGCTGGCCTGTACGAGTAACACACACTCTCTCACACACACACACACACACACACACACACAGGTTTGTTTTTGTGAAAAGTGGGGACTCTCCATAGGCGTAATGGTTTTTATACTGTACAGACCGTATATTCTATTGCCCTACACCAACCCTACCCCTAAACCTTCCCCTCACAGGAGACTTTCTGCATTTTTTGATTTTCAAAAAAACTCATGAATTATTTATAAGCCTTTTGAGTTACGGGGACACTGAAAATGTCCTCATAAATCACCTTCTCGTTGTAATACCTGTCATACCCATGTTATTATACACATTTGTGTCCTCATAAACCACATAAACATGCACACACACACATGCACGCACACACACACTCACTCACTCACTCACTCACGCTCGTTCGCTCGCAAACACACACACACACACACACACACTCTCACTCACTCACTCAATCACACACACACACACTCACTCACTCACGCACGCACGCACGCACGCACGCTCACTCGCACACACTCAATCACACACTCACACACACACACACACACACTCACTCACTCACGCACGCTCACTCGCACACACACACACACACTCAATCACACACACACTCACTCACGCACGCACTCACACTCACACACACACACACACACACGCACACACACACGCACACCACTCGCACACACTCAATCACACACTCACACACACACACACACTCACTCACTCACGCACGCTCACTCGCACACACACTCAATCACACACACACTCACTCACGCACACACTCACACACACACACACACACACACACACACACACACACACAAAGACTACATACATCCAACATCTCGTCAGATGATCCTCTGATCTCAGGACTGCTCAGGTCGGACTCAAATGTCTCATAGCATCTGTAGATCACATATCTCATCCATTATATAGCTGAATGTGATCTTAATGTCTAAATCTGTCATTGTTGTGTTGTAAATGTAGTGTATTCACAATAGTTTAACTGTAGTTATGGGTGATTATTATTATTGGACTACCTGACTGTTTGTTTCTGTGTTCAAATGTTTATCATGTGTCCTGTACTAACCATCTGACCCACTCAAGGGGGGGGTTTTGCCAATTTTAACCATTCAAATGTTGGTCACTGCAAAATATCACAACATGAAATAATTAGATTATTATGATGTTACTTTTTTTAATTAAATCACTTCTCAATACATAAGACCCAAAATTTAGAGACATTTTCACCAAAGCTGTGCGCTGAGTTGGTAATGATCCTTTGTTTTAGTGTTCAAGTCTGTTCCTAATTTAAGAAATTTTGAAAGACAAAAGATTTTTAAAATAAAAAAATAAGACATATGTTGAACGTTTTGATTTAATTTGAAAGAAAGCAGATTAATGATAATCAATGCAATACTGTGTGTGATGTCTGACACATCTTCTTTGTCCTAGCGATTTTCCCGCTTGGGTGCAGGGTCTGCTGTTCTGCACGCCCGTCTCCATATGGCTCGGTCCAGAGCATCCTCCGGGGCGATGCTGGCGTGCTGCATATCGTCCTTCAAACGGCCGAGCCATCGCTTCTTGGGCCTTCCGCGTGGTCGCTTGCCGTGCGTGCTTAGTCGGAGTGCTGTTCTCGTCACCAATCCTTCGTCACTTCTTACGACGTGGCCATACTGCCGGAGTCGTCCTTCTCGCATCTTCTCCACGATTGGGGCGATGCCCATCCGCTATCTGACGTCTTCGTTTGTCACGTGGTCCCATCGGGTCAGACCAAGACACCATCGCAGCATTCACATTTCCATTGCGTGAAGGCCCTGCTCGTGCTTGGATGTTGCCGGCCAACACTCCGATCCATAGAGAGCTATGGGACGTACCACGGTCTTGTAAATCTTGGCTTTCATTCGAATGGGCATTCGTCGATTGCACAGGACGCCGGCGACTTGCCGCCAATTCATCCAGGTGGCATGGACTCTGGTTTGGGCGTCCGGGCGTCCGGGCAGGTGTCGCCGTCGCTGCTGATGACAGATCCGAGATACTTGAAATTGGTCGTCTTCTTCAGATCTTTGCCGTCAATGCTGATGGCTCCGTTCGTCTGAGGCCCGCATTCCATATACTCGGTCTTCTTGAAGTTTAGCCGCATTCTGTACTTGTCCAGTCGGGTCTTCCGTTGCTGCGTTTGGTCTTGCAGCTGTTGACGGTCTTCGCTTGCTAAGAATACGTCGTCAGCGAAGAGGAGCGACCACGGGTGGGCGGTTTGGATGTCGGCCGTCACCGTGTCCATGCATAGGATGAATAGGAGCGGCGAGAGGGCTGATCCTTGATGGACACCGACGGTGATGGGGAAGGATGGTGATGTTCCGACTGGGGTTCGAACCAAGCTGGTGACGTTGTGGTAAAGCGCTTGGATCCACTGGACGTAGGCCTCGGGCTCGTTGTGGGACCGGAGGGCGTGCCAGATTAGGTCGTGCGGTGTGATGTCTGACACATCTCAGTATGAAACTGGTGTTTAAACAGCTTCCAGACAATAAAATGTGTTTCTGAAGTAAAAATCTATTTCAAAACTACAACATATGTATAAAAAAAGAAGAATCATGATGATTTTAGCATGTTTTATTAACTTTTACATTTTAAACTCAAGACTGAATAAGAATATTACAGTTAAGGTTTAAAGCTTAAATAAATCTAAAGCGATCATCATGTAGAGTCAGACAGTAATGTATTAATAATAATAATGAATAAAGAAAAATGTTTTAATGTTGATGTTTTATGACGAAAGCAACTAAAGAGTCTAGTAGTAATTAACATATTAACAGGAAAATAGCAATAAACCACACAGTTTACTGTTCTGGTACAAAATACACAAAATGAAGTGGAATTTCTTCCTTAACGACAGCATGAAGATTTCAAAGGGCATCACAAGAAAAAATACTGCAATACATTTATACTTTCATGAAGAGCTGGCGTTCAAATTCCAATACAAATGCTGAGTTTGGACATCTGAACTGAAACCATACGTGCTTTAATGCATAAAAACAAACATGGATCAGAGCGGGCTGAACTCCTCGTCTGAACACTGAGAGGCAAAGCTCAGCGGGGACAGAACCAGAGCGACAGGAGGAGACGAGGCCGGCTCGAGGAGAGAGAGCGAGGGCGAGAGAGGGGCGTGGCTGTGTGTGTGAGGGGCGGGGCATGGTGAGAGAGGGGCGTGACTGTACGTGTGAGGGGCGGGGCTGTGTGAGAGGTGGGCGGGGCATGGGGATAGAGGGGCGGGGCGGGGAGGGGGGGGGGGCGGGGGCGCCGCAGCCGGCTCGACGAGAGAGAGCGAGGGCGAGAGAGGGGCGTGGCTGTGTGTGTGAGGGGCGGGGCATGGTGAGAGAGGGGCGTGACTGTATGTGTGAGGGGCGGGGCTGTGTGAGAGGTGGGCGGGGCATGGGGATAGAGGGGCGGGGCGAGGAGGAGGAGGGGGCGGGAGCGCAGCAGAGAAGTACGGAGACAGAGGCGAGAGTGGAGGAGGCTGCGGAGGAAAGGTGAAGTTCCTGCAGGGGTAAAACACGCTCCTGTGCTTGGGTCCCACCATCAGAAACTTCTTGGTGTAGTTGTTGAGCGTGGACACACCAGACGACATGCAGCAGGTGAAGGCAACCCACGCCACGCTACAAACACCAGACACAACGTCAGCAACAGAGCACCAGATCTCGTGTGAAAACTTTCAGAGACTAAAGACTAAAGACTGGAAAAGGTAAAATCTGATCTGAAAACACTCAGCATCACACACTTGCCCACTGCTTAACATCAAGGAATTTTCTACTGGCTTGCTGAGCCAGTGGTTCACATTTTCAAAATAAATAAATAAAATTGTTTTAATGTTTTTACCCATGTAATCTTGAATTCTAATAAACAAGGTTATGACACCAACATATTAGATACCAGTTAAATTCACAATTCTGGATTCCCACTTTGTTACTACATCAAAAATACTACCCTAACTAATATAAAGTTCAAACATTATTAAAGGCAAGTTTACTTAAGTCATAACTGACTGTGTTTTTGAGGATACTCGCAAAGATGGGTCATTTGGCATAATGTTGCATATATTTGTCCGGTCTTGTACAAGAAGATGCTAAAGAGAACTCAATTCAGTATTAGCGAATACCAAATTGATTTATTTTGCGTCTTCTAGTGCTTTAATTATTTAAATGGCTTGAATGTTTAAACTGACAAGGCTTAAACGTGTGCAAACAATAAACATTCGCGACGATGTGGCACTGGCCCGAATCCATCAAATATCCCGCCCCTGTGTCTATCACACACTTCACGATTTTCTGTTAAATCTGACAACTCCGACAATCTGCAGACTTTCAGCAACTAACCTGACAAAAATACACACTCACAAACAAACACACACACACACAGGTTTGTTTTTATGGTTTATGGGAACTCTCCATAGGCGTAATGGTTTTTATACTGTACAGACCGTATATTCTATTGCCCTACACCAACCCTACCCCTAAACCTACCCCTCACAGGAGACTTTCTGCTATTTCAGATTTTCAATACACTCCATTCTGTGTGATTTATAAGCGTTTTGAAAAGTGGGGACATGGGGTAATGTCCTGAAAAGTCACCTTCTCCTTGTAATACCTGTCATACCTTTGTCATTATACACATTTATGTCCTCATTTGTCACAAAAACACACACTCACTCACACACACACACACACACTCACACACTCACACTCTCACTCTGATATGTGTTGTACTCACTAAAAGGCCCAGGAGTAGCCGTAACTGTGAGGCTTAAAATCCTCAGGGCCGAGAGAGATCGTCGCCTGGAAAACCTGCATATACATCATGTGAGCAACCATCCCAACCAACCCTGAGAGAGAGAGAGAGAGAGAGAGCGAGACTGCAGCTGAGGATACACAGACAGGACAAAAGTTACGGTGTGTTTGCGTGTGTGTGTGTGTGTTGTACCTCCCAGAACAGTGCAGACGGCGGCGAAGGCGTTGAGTAACTGACCCCAGCGCTGCTGTAGAGGAAACCAGGACGACAGACACAGCTGCAGCAGCAAGAGCAGAGAACTGACACACAACAGAGTGATGTACAGCAGCTCCATCCCCACGTACAGCCACACGATCCCTGCACACACACACACAGATTCACACACACAAGCACTTCAACAGAGATTCAGAGTCATTGCGTTTCTGTGTGTGTGCCATTGCCTTTTTCTGATGCAGGCGTGAGAGCCATGAAACTGCGACACTTCTCCTCTGAAACAGACAGACAGAAATCAACACCATTCCACATTAAAACAGAAGTTCCACTGGAACAGAAAGGAGAAAAACACAAGAGGATTCCTTCAGAAAATAACCACAAACAAACAAGAGCTGTGTTCAATCTGTTCCAGCTCAGTGACATGAACTCCCACTGACACAATGATCTTGACTCACTTCTAACACACACACACACCGCAGCTGGATGTTAATGTATTTAAAGCAGAGTGTGCTGTTCACCAGAGAAGCGCAGACTTACCCATGATACGCATCTACACTCACCCTTACATACAGGATCAGGTCACCCAAAAGTAATTTTGTCATCATTTTCTCATCCTCAAGTCACTCAAACCCTTTCTTTCTTCTATGGAGACGACGTTTTCATACAGTGCTGTCAAACACAGACAAGCTAGAGACGAGGAGTGACGCAGAGGAGATTTTTGAGGGTGAGTGTGTGTAAGTGGATTGGTTAAGAGTGTGGGGTGTTTGCAGAAAAGGTGTGTCTTTATCTGCTTCTTGAAAGATATGATGGTCTCAGCAGCTCATTCCACCGGAGAGGAACAGAGAGGGTGAAGGGTCTGGAAACAGACCTTGTGCCCATTGTAAGGGAACAAGAAGGTGTTGCTCATTCACAAATCTGAGCCGATGTGAGGAAGCATTCATTGGCAGTAGTGAACTGAGGTAGAGAGGTGCTATTACAGCGGTAGTCCAGTGCTCAAAGCTGGGAGTGAATGTAGTGCAATCAGGAGGGTGATTAGGCTTCACTGACATCGAGAGAAGGGGTTCAGTGCGGGGAGGGATGTAGAGACCACACAGGAGAAGTGTGTAGGAGAGAGAGAGAGAGAGAAACTCTCCAACAGCCAAAACTGAAATACTGTTACTCATGTACATGTTCAGATGTTAAACCATTCTCTTTGTTGTCTTAATGCTTTGGCAATACAAAATGTATTTTTGTCATGCCAATAAAGCTATTTGAATTGAATTGAAATTGAGAGAGAGAGGTTAGTTAACCCGGTTAGTTAACTAACGGTGAAGGAGACAGAGGACGAGTCAGTGGTGAGATGAAGGCAGAGCTACAGACAACTCTACGGCTGTGCGATTAAACGATATCATATCGAGATAGCAAGAACATATCGATGACGATGATAAGCTCTGGACATTTTTGCTGGAAACGGATTCATTGAACAGTCTTATCATCACACAGCAGAAATAAAGGCATGCCAGTCAGTGCATGCGGCTAATAATCTGCATGTTCTGCGTGAACTAATGGAGCGGTTTCGTCTGATACACAAACTCAAACACACATGATGCTCGTCTCAATACATGAGGCCATGACCTTCATCTCCAGAGCTGCTCTGAGAGTCACTGCAGCAGATTTACACCACTTACTCGGAAATAAAAAAACACCCTCAAAAACACACTGAAACGGAAAGACCTTCACCACAACCCATCAAAATAAAAGTCTGGTTTAACTTGAAGAAATTATGACAGAAATGTAATACATCAAAGTATTATTATTATTGATTCATTTAATTTTTTAAAGGAATATCATACAATCAAGGTATTTTTTAATTAATTTATACAGTTCTGTTGTACAACATCTTGCTTGACAATAAAAATAAGTTTTGTTGTAAATTCATTTAATTTGATTACATTATAAAAGAATGGTCAAACTGCTCAAGTTTTATTAACTCATTTCATTAGACAACACTTTTTATGATAAATGTGTATTGAATCATAAAAAAAACTGAATCCAGGAAAAATAAAGTGGAAAAAAAGCATTTAAGGAAAAATAAAATGGATTTCATGAGTGCCTAAATTAAGTTATCTTACTCTGTGGAGCTTAATTGTGAACAAAGTTATGTTTACATTTATTCTCAAGGTTTAACAAACATAGTAACATCCATTTCTTTCCCCATTAATGGTAAATTAATATCGTGATAAATTGAATTGATATCGCATGATATGGAATATTGTGATATTTTTGTCCAGCCCTAAAGTGATCTGAGAGATGCAGTGGAGTCACAAGATGGTTTTCAGTGATAGTTATGTGTGAGGATGATGTCTAGCTTTTCACCTGCTTTGTGAGGTCAGACGAGGCCAAAAGAGTTCGTTAGTCAACACTTCTCCATTGCATATCTCTAATGTCTGACTATATCTCTGTAAGACCAGTACGGGACGCTGATGGGACGCTACAAGTCAACAGATTTAGCCTAAATCACGTCAGTGCAAAAGAAACACATCAAAGTTTAATACTTTTTTTTTTTTTTTTTTTATAAAAGGCACATATATAGTGTGAAGTGCACAAGCCCAGAAAGATCATCCAGCTTTTATGTTATCCATAGTTATGAATGCTTAAGCACACACTTTTGGTTAACATTCACATTTTCAACTGTCAGCTGAAGTGTGTGTGTGTGTGTGTGTGTGTGTGTTCACAGGCCTTACCTGAAGGAAAGAAAGGAGCATCCAGATGAATCTCTCCAGTAGAGGGCGATCACACACACACACTCTCTCTCTCTCTCTCTCACACACACACACACACACTCACTCTCTCTCTCACACACACACACAC
>NW_015506569.1:82446-118135 GCF_001515645.1 Sinocyclocheilus grahami
GATCCACAAGACAAGCAACAAAAACGGAATCCAAATACCTTGGGAAGTCAATTTGCAAGATGACAGGTACACATGGCTAACATACATTCACAAGTCCTGATATTTATAACAATCAACACTCAAGGACAGACAAAACATCTTCGTTTCCATATTTGCATACTCCCTATAGTGGCTTTTGCAAGTTTTTTTACTTTCTTTTTTTGCAATCCACTCAACTGCAGACCTTTAATCACATTCTTGTGCACATGACCTAAACTTCCAAACACTAGGGTGATTAACTTACAGTGATAGTCAAGTTGATGGATGGCTTCAACCAATGGCTGATATTTCTCACACACACACACACACACACACACACTCTCTCTCTCCGTCAGATTAGTGATACGGACAATGCATCAAACGCTCAGAATTCTGTCTCACTCTAAGGGTAAAATACTGATTAAAGCAATAGTGATGTTTAAAATAATGATAATATGAGTTATGATAAAATACTACATATAACTGGTGTAAATACACTGCCTCGCGCTATTTTTCTTTCCACATGGTCCCCTTCTCTCATTCAGTTCTCTTGTTCCCAATGCGGACTCCACGACACAGTTCGTACTAGAATGAATTAACAAAGATAACAGATGACAACGGCGGACTCAAAAGTCAAACACTGCAAAACCTCTGTGAACTGAATCCATGTTTCGAAAGGCAGTTAGCGTTTCTTCATCTTCGAGGAAGGTCTTCCGCTCCGATCCTTTCCTCCTTTTGTGGCGATGACGCATTTTCCCCGCAGAACGGGTGATAAACGGAAAACCTCTTTCATAGCAGTTTTCTGAGTCATTAGTGTTCTTTAGAGAAAGTCTTTGAGCTTTACATTCCATAATGCATCCACGGGTAACCATGGAAACCCCATCTGGAACCTCACAGTCAGGCGCGATCTCTCTGCTGGAGCGAAGCACAGCACAGGCTTTTCATTACAGAACTCAAACAGCAGCATCAGACTCTGCAGAAAGAGCGCACTCACGTCTGATCTGTGCGGGATTAGTCGAGTGTATGTTCATCCTCTCTCTGACTGCTCCAGATACGCCGCTCCAGGCTTGGCAATTCTGTTGCTCTGTTGAAACAGAACGCATATGAACACGACCGCACACGAGAACTAGCAGAAAACATCGACGCTCCCACTCATGCCTATGGAAGAGGCCATAATAACAGAACCTGACCTGTCAAACACTGTAGAACTTTAAAGAGTTTAAACTATAAAGCTTTAGAAAACTATAGAAGACACTTTCATGTAAATCTGGCTCTGACTGTAAGCAAACACTGCTGCGCCCACAGCCCGTCAGAACTTAGCATTTAACTAAAAATCTGATCAATATAAAATAATTAAAAAATATTTACTTACGCATATTTGAACACTGGAACGTGAGAGATTTTACTCTAGTAAATAAGTTTTTTGAATAAAAAGAAAAAAATGAAAACCATTACATCATACAGCAGCATTGTGAGTGCATCACGCTTGATGACAAGCTGAATGTGTCGCCATGGGAATACGAATGTGCTGCTATCTTAAAAAAACCAACAACGTTCAAATGAATTTTTTTAAAAGTCACACCGAGGCCTCTAATTATTTTAAACTCAAGTGGGAAGGGGTTCGTTTAATGTGTTCCCTTCCTTAGCATCAGCGAATGTTTGCTCCTTTTGTAATAGTTGTGTTCGAGTCCCTCAGTGTGAACAGATGAATCTCAAAATCATAGTCACTGGTGGGAAGATTTCAAATGTGGAAAACCAAAGAATGTGCAGGGTTTTTCTGAAGAACAGTGTGCAGGCAAACTGCTGAGGACAAACAGGGACTCATTAAGAACTATCACAAAACACACAAACAAGAAGATACACACCAGCAGAAGAAGCAAGAGGATGGACACTTCTCATCAGGATCGTGTGTGTCAGTACCTGGACTAGTTTTTCTAGTGCTACTGTCTCATAGCAACTATGATATACCTTTAGGCTCTGTGAAAAATAAAACTGTCTTCCAAATATCCATCTTGGTGCTTCTTAACATTTCCATATTAGATGTGAAGTCTTGTTCTCTTACCTTGTGCTTTGGACACCTCAGAGAAAAGTTGTCTTCATTTAGAGAGCAATCTAGATTGAGGTTAAAAACCGAAAGATTTAGCACTGAACGTCAGCCACTCATTTGATCACAAAGACTCATGTGGATTTTGCTTTAATAAAACAAGTGCAGGCCAAGGTGATGCCACATCTCACCTGCTTCTATGGCACAAAGGTAGTGGAACCTTAGTGTGCAGCCTTTACTGTAGCAGCCAAGTGTGGAACCTACCATCTCACAATGAGAGCAGCTCTGAGGAGTGGAAATGTCAGAAATATTACAAATAAAATAAACAACAATTTCTGTATACTTGACACAAGTCACATATTTTCACACAATACGGCAAGCCAACAAACTGCAGCGCTTTCC
Source organism: Sinocyclocheilus grahami (assembly GCF_001515645.1). Taxonomy (NCBI): domain Eukaryota; kingdom Metazoa; phylum Chordata; class Actinopteri; order Cypriniformes; family Cyprinidae; genus Sinocyclocheilus; species Sinocyclocheilus grahami. The sequence continues at coordinate 84,911 of NW_015506569.1, forward strand.
ACTTACTGTATCTCTAGCACCATCTAGTGCCTCCTGAAGGCCATACAGTCTCCCATTGACCAGGTATACGCCACTGGTCCAAACGATGCAGCCCTCGTGCACCCACAGCTCCTCGGGGTCCAGAGGCACGAGTGGGAGCTGGGCCAGTTGGGACATGGTGCCCAGAGAGTCCAGGCTGGGTGGCGGGGGCTGGAAGGGCAGGGAGGCTTTGCTGTTGATAGGGACCGTTCGAGGTAAATCCTCACTGGACTTATGTCTTCTTTTGAAGCGTGGATGGGATGTCAGTTTTCTGTGCTGGGGCCTTTGCTGTGTATTTTCGACCTGCAACTGCTCTAGTACAAGTTCACCATCCAGTTCTTGAGATTTTGATGTGCCCAGCCCGCTTGTCAGTTCTGCAGTCGAATCCCAGGTGTGAGCCGTTACCTTTGAGGTGGAGCTGCTCGTCTTAGCATTCTGGAAAAGCATTTCTTCACCCATGCTGGGAGAGACAGTGCCAATGGTGGTGGCTGGGGACGTTGGGTTTGTTGCCCGACTTACTGTGCAATCGCTATCTGTAGATGACTTGACATTCTGAGGGTCCTGTAATCTCGTATCCTGGGGAGTCGTTTCTATTGGAATGGATGTCATACTGAAACCTGTTGTAGCTGCCCCATGGTAAGACAAGGTTTGTCGCACTTGAGGTTGATTCTTAGGGAGCTTGGCTGCATACTCAGCTGGGTAAAAAGGACCATAGAGATCCCCGAGATGTTTGTAGTTGGCCCATTTCTGGCAAAGGCAGCATAGGAGGCGACCAGTGTGTCCAGTCTCTGATATCACAGGCCCACTAAGGACATATCCAGACGTAGGAAGTGTCTTCCCTGACTGCAAGGCAGAATCAACAGGCTCTGAAACCCAGTTTTCTTTTGTTCTTTCATTTTCATTTTCTTTTCCCAAAAGTTGAGATGACACAGGGGTATTTAACGGGCCATCAACCCCTAAGTGACCAGTTTTGCCTCCACCTTTTGATTTTTCATCCTCTGCATTAATTATTGTACAGACAGCCCCAATCTCTGTTATATTTTTCTCCACATGTATGTAAGGAGCAAAAACATTATTCCTGGCTTCTGAGAATATTCCACATGGGCTGATATTTCCCCTACTGCTCGCCTGAGTGTCCAGCTTCTTATTGGAAGCCATCCCTCTTCTTCTCCTTCTCTGATTGCCAGGAGTCTCATGGCCCTCTTTCCCCTTTTTCTGTCTATCTCTAGCAGGCGTCACATCTGACTCCGGCTGGGTCTCCTCGCTCTCTACATCCACTTTCACCACCTGGATTTTAGCAGGAGGTGTCAAAGATGGACAGGGCTTCTGGTCAGGTGGTGTTGATACTTGGGGCACTTCACTTGCAGTGTCTGGGATTGGGACAGACTGAGCTTCAGCTGTGGGTGAGGGAAGAGAATCCGCAGGTATGCTTGTTGCTGCATTCTGAATTTGTGCTTGGGCACGTTTTTGCTTATTCACACTGCCTACTGGGCGACCTTTTTTTTTACCTGATGGAAAATAACCTTTGGGGACACTGTTTTCTGATGTTTTAGGCTCTGAACTGGTCAACCTGAGAGAAGACAGAAGGTGGTGCCCAGGGCTCTGACTATGGCCAGTGGTTGTCCCATAGTAATCCCCACCTGGGTAATCATCAAAGCCCATGCCAGTCTCTTGAAGTTTCTGCCTCAGCAGGTTAGCAGCCGACTGCTCACCTCGTCGTGTTTCCAACTGTTGATAAGTGTTTGTGAACTGCTGTATGTCAGACAATGCAGAAGAAGATGGAGGGGATCCCTGTACAGGACAAGGTAATGGAGGAGCTGGTGGAAGGGGTCCTAACAAAGTAAAATCATCCTTAACATTTTCACCCAATGATCCTGAAGATCCAGCAGCACCTAATCCAAAGTCAAAATCTTTTGGCAAACTCCTGAGGGCACTAGTGCTAGAAGCTGTTGTACCTGGTTTGAGAGTCTGAGAATCACACGAGAATGCATCTTCAACTGCTCTGTATGGCATAAGATCATCTAAAGTATGAGAATCATCAAGGTAAGATAAACATGCCTCCTCTCCTTGAGGAACACCAGAAAATGATGTACCACCCTCAGGGTCTGGTATGTCAGAAGTGTAATGAGATACTTCTGAGAAGTCAGATCCCACTCGACTATTGTTTAAGTCATTTTTTTTCACACCGGGAGTAATTTTTCGCACAATCGCCTCAAGTTTTAGACCATGACCCTTTCTTGGGGGAATAAACTTTGCTTTGGACTGAGAAGGTGAATTAGCGCTGGGTATAGAATGCTGTGTTTTAGGAGATGGCAGTTTTGGCTGAGCATCAGTACTGCCAGAGCAATTGTTGGTTCCAAGTCTCGAATCAGAGTGGGACTGAGATAGTGGGGAGTGATACGCTGATCCTGGTCGCTGACCTGGAACATCCTGATGCTGCCTCTTAGCTGGAATAGGAGAAATAAAAGATCTAACTCTCCTTCTCATGATTAAAGGGTTGGTTTCAGCCGATGCTCCAGTTTTGGTTGCTCTCTGCCCCTGCTGAATCCCTTGGGCAGTCTTACCAGTGTGCCCAGCAGGGCTAACAGCAGCAACTGGAGCCAATGAGTGGAAGGATTTGGACGTGTTTTCCGCACTCTTATCTGAAATGTCCTCTTCTTCAAGTTTGGGGCCAGCATTAGTGACTGGCTGAGAACCTACATGCTCATGAGGGACTGTAGTGGGTTGTCCAGCTCCCTCTCTTTCAGGATAAATGTCCCACATTTTCATGTCAAAGTGTGAACCGGGATAAGAGTGCTGTCGGGATAGGTGATGCTGACTAGGCAAAATATCACTTGAAGGTTCGGATTTACACTTCTGTTCAGAAAGTCTCTGAGGAACGTGCCTGTCCATACCTCTTAGCCTTTGTCTGTCAGGAGTCCAGTCGGGTCTCACGTGAGGAGGTAAACTCTGTGGAAACATTTGTAACTTGTTAGTAGAAGGTGCAGTTTTAGAATATGCTGATACTGTGTGGAATGGTTTATGAGGTGTAGGATGGGAGATCATTTTTGGTCCATCCATGGTGTCACTGAAACCATATACTCTGAAACCGTCAACAGCCTGCGAGAAAGACTGGTGCCTTGGTGGCGAGGACAAGGGATTTGAGGACATTTGCAAAAGATATGGCAGGTTACTAGTGGCTTCTCTGTTGCCTTTTGCACTGCTGGTCTTTTCTATATCGGAATCAACATCTACAGGGGGATGAAGAGGCTTATTAGATTCCTTACTCGGTGGGGTGCTGCAGTAACCATCTGTTTTCTGACCTGCAGTTTCTGTCTTTGATGAGTCCTCCTTGTCTTGTGCTTTCTTTGATTTTGATTCTTCCTTGCAACATTCTTGTTCATTTGATCCAGATGAAGAAAATGGCTGCTGAATGACAGAGGGTCCAGAGGTACCAGAATGTCCTCTCTCTCTTTCTGGTGTTGTTCGTCGAGAAGGGGACACATCACAGATTACTGAGCGGCGTCCTGTGGATGAGGATGTCTGAGATTGAGTGCGATTGATAGGACCTACACCACATGCCAATGGCTCAGCTTCCTGTAAAAGCAATTGTTCCACAGCAGAAGGAGAGGTACCATATCTGGATGGTTTTCTGTGCTGCAAAGAATAGTCAGCCAAGTTAATGTGCTTTGAGGGGGCTCCTGTTGTGAGATCTAATGATTGCTGCATGTGGGAGGACTGGCTGGGAGACAGACTGGTTTTGCCTTTTTCTAAAGAGATCCCATGAGTCACATTGGGCTTATGTGCCTCAGAATCCCAAGAGGGATGAGGAGGGCCTAAAACAATATCATTATCCGATCCCTGATTTTGACTTGAATTTGGTGGTTTTCCAGAGGCCATCTGATTGAACTTGACATTAAGTCCACTCATAAGTGTTTGAGAGCCCATTGCATGTGGACTCAAATTTTCAATCATACTGTAAGGTAGTCTAGTTTGATAACGGTGCTGGTATGTATCTTGAGGTTGTTGGTGAACACTAGATGTCTGGTCAGGATGCCCATAGCGTCTATCCAAGTGATGACCCTGGAGGACTTCTTGCAAAAGACTTGGAAACGATTGCTGAAACTGAGAACTGCTTTCTTGACTTCTTGAGACGATAGCCCTCCCCCCTTCCATAGCAAAAACACCAATCTCCTTCCTGCCAATAGACCCATAGTTGGCTTGCAGTTGATGATAATTCTGACATCTATTTGTGCCCATACCACTCCCTAGTCCTAACTTTCCTTTGCTCTTTGCAGCATTATAATGTCCCTCAGGATTACTGTATTTAAATGACACTGGGTGAGACTGAATTGAGGGTTGAGAGCTTTGGCCAAATTCTTGTTTAGGGGAAATATATTGTGACACATATGTTTCCATGCACATCTCCCCTTCTCCATTGTGATTTCTAGTCTCTCTTAAGACATTCACATCACGTTGGTCCTCGGGATTGCTATGTTTATTTGAGTAATGAGAAACACCATAATGTGGAGATCTGGCTCCTGTGTGCTTGCTTGATTCAGTATTCACTTCAGATCGAGCAGAGACAATAACCCCAACACCCCCAACATTATGTTTCTCTGATACATTCACATTTTTACTCAGATTTTCAAATTGCTGTGCATCTGTCTCTGCTTCATCCTTTGTGGGAGGGACTGACCGTCTGTTCTCTGAATTTTCCCTATAACAGGAAGCACCTGCATTTTCAACTTCACATTCTTCATCTTTTATCATTTTGATCTGTCGTCCCTTCATTCCACTATCATCATCATTACAAAGGTCTTTTTCTGCCACACAGTTTGGATGTGCTGAGTGAATAGGAGATGGTGGAGCAGGGGGATATACTGGTTGTTTTGGGCTGGGTTCTGCAGAAGGATGAACTGATGGTGGTGAAGAGGAGGAGGGAGTCAGGGTTTCTGGCGTCTTTGATTGAGACTCTCTAGTGAATGGTTGTTTTGAAGCTGTTGAAATGACTCCAGTGTTGACCTGGAGATCCAATACTTGTTGACTCGCTTCCGACGGCATCTGGCTCTGTGATGATGGGTAGCTTTGTGGCTCAGATTCGTTGCTTGTTCCACTTGCCTGCCTAATTTTCTTATGTTCTACTTGTTGATGCCCTTTTGTTTCCAGCATCTCGGAACTCTCTTCATTCACTGAGGTCTGACCACTGGTGCTGGAATTTCCAGATTTGTTCTGGTTGCCTGATAAAGACTGAGATCCTTGCTGCATCTGAAGATGATGTGCACTGTCTCTGCTTTTCTTCAGGGGCAGCACAGTGTCTGTTAGAAGCATGTGCTGCACTGTATTAGGTAGATTCTCCACTTGAGAGGTCAGAGCATTGAGACTATTTAGACCAGGGTCCTGCAAGAGTTTGTCATGAGGGTACAGGGAGACATCTTCCCCTGGACCACCCTGAAGACTTAGTCCCATTCGGTTCTGACTCACGGCAGCATGACCGATCCCTGCACTGTGGTTCAAAACAGCCGATTTAGTTCCTACACCGCTACCACAACTACTGATGCTGCTATTTGAATTGGGAGTCGGGCTCAGCTGAGGTACGGCCTGCAGTAGACGTCCATGGCTTTGGCTGCTGCGAGCATTTGAAACAGAGGGGTGTGATGATGGCTGCAGATAAGTAGTGGCATTGTTTCCTTCAAAACTCCCCATTAGTGGAGACGAAGAAGAGCTGCAGCTTGGAGACTGTACGGCAGATGGAGCAGGAGAGGGATTAGATATGGGACTGAAGTTCTGATGAATGTGAGCCTGTTGACTTTGGGAGTGCATAGGAGATTTGGCAAGGTCTTGAGAGGGGTGTGAAGGCAGAGCAGGGCTGGAGGACACAGAGGAATGGGGCAGTTTGGTGTGCAAGTGTCCTTGGTGCTGCATTTTGAGGGAGGGGTCATAACCTGCTCCAGTGCTGTGCTGAGAGGTACACTGGGAATGGGGGGCATGCTTGTTAAGGGACTGAGATTGTGGCGAATATGGTGGATGAGCCGCCGATGAGTAGTTTTGTCCCATATTCTCACAGCTGTTTGAAGCAGATGAACTTGTTTGAGTATTTGGATTAGACTGAGTAGGAGAGTTATTCATTTTGGCATCCGTGCTGCTGCTGCTGCTCACGTCGTATCTTTGCGGTGGAGAGTTATATATTCCAGTAGAGCCTGAAGTTGCATTAAGGGGGGCATAGTGTCCAAATTGAGGGGGTATTCTGTTTCCAGAAAGCGGGTAATGCAAGGTCCGGTGATGCTGACCTTGGTGCAATCCTTGATGTGAGGGATATTTCTGACCATGTTGCCGTTGCTGCATTTGAGCACCTGATTGTACTGAAGCAGTATGAGCCAGACTGTATTGCTGGGAAGGAGAAAATGAACCAGCGCCACTGGAATTACTACCTCCAACTGCAGATGCACTGCTGGAGCCATAATCCATAGAGTAGGGAGAAATCATTCCAGAGGATGACCCTGAACCAGATAAGTGTTGGTACTGATGAGGCGCATGTCCATCCATGTTTGTGTATCTAAATCCCACGCCATACGATGCTCCGCCTCTTCTGCTTCTTTCTCGTCCACTCACAGAAAAATAATAATCCACACTGTCCTTACGGTAAGAGTTTCCTCCTCCTCCACTGTGAGTGTTTCCCTGCGTCATCTCTCCAGTTGATCTTCTGGATCCATAGCCTTGTATAGGAGGAGCATGTAGAAGATGCTGTTGGCTCCGCAGGTGCAGCCCATGGCTCTGCAGGGTAGGGTGAGCTTGCTGCATGGTCGCATAGTCCTCTGAGTTTCTGGGAGATATCTGAAGGTCCGAAGGGTGGGGTTGATATGGGGAACTGACAACACTTCCTCCCCGGCTAAACCCCGGATGAAGAGGGACTGGACTGTTGGGAAAGTTCTGCATTTTTGTGTTTACAGTTTTTCAAAAGCTGTTATTAGCTACCTTTCTTATCAAAAGGACCCAAATGGCAAACTGGAATGCTTAGTATTAGAAATCTAAAAACACATCTGTAACAGCAATGTAGAAGGCCCCAGCCAATGTCGTAACTGAGATTTAGAAAACCAGGAGATTCAATTTGCTGCTCAAGTTAAAAAGTAAAAACAATGTGAAGATGGGCAATGCAGCAGCTGCACATTCATTCACAGAAACGGTGTCACAAATGCCACTACGTGGTTTGGCACTAGATCCAAGGATCTCTGGAAAAAGATGATGAATATAGGTTTAGTGTTATCACAAAATGTCTATTAGCCAAGAGGTAAAAATACTCCACCAAAATAGCAACTCAAGTAAGTTTCATTAGGAGAATGTCAATATCTTGATACTGTAGTGTGAAACAAATCCTTGCCATTTGGTAACTGTGCGAACGGATGTGGATAGCAGCCATGCAGTAGAATTATAACAGTTCAGTAACAGGTTTGCAACAGACAAACAAAAAAAATCGTTCTCCAGTTGGCACATGTATTCACTGACCCTGTAAATAGCTTGAGAAAGATCAATACTTCAAGATCATGATTTTTTTTTCATATTTCCTGTGTAACAAGGATTTTCGGCACGTGCTCAAGCATGTTTCATTAAGATCTTTGCCAACAAATGTTTTCCAGCTGTATCCAAACATTTGTCTATTCCCATGTTAGTTATTCAGTCCAGCAAATTTGATGTTTTCTTTGAATGTCCAATCCTTGCCCATTACAGTAGGGTATTTTTCAGTGTAGCTGGTCCTAGCTTCAGGTTTTCCATGGTCAGTGACATGCCATCCAGTTGCTCTTTTAATCCTCTCAATATATCTTTCTCTCTCTGGAAACAGGAAGATGTTCTGAAAACAGAGAGAAAACACAGTTTATATTATATATTACTACATATTAACTGAGAACTCTGCTTTAGTGTTACATTCCTATTTTAAACAACCAAATAACAACCCAAGTACACTCCGTCTGGAGTCAATTTGTCTGTAGTCAGTCTACAATTACATCCAAACATTTAAACGGCCATGAAATCCTAAATCTTATTTTCAGAGATGTTAAGGGGATACTCCACCCAAAAATGACAATTCTCTCATCACTTACTCACACTCATGCTGTCCCAGATGTATATGACTGATTTTCTTCAGATGAACACAAATTAAGATTTTTAGAAAAATAATCCATCTGACTTGAGTCAATATAATGCAAGTGTATGGGATCCCCAAAGTGGACGCATCAAAAACCACACAACACCAACACGATGGTAATCCATACGACCCCAGGTGATGAATCAAAGTCTTCTGAAGTTAAACAATGGGAGTGTGTATATACTACTATTAGAAACATTTTGAAATATAATCCTAACTTCCAGCCAAAAGTCATAGATGGGTATTGGTATTTTTCTCACACACACACATCGTTTTGCTTCAGAAGACACCGATTCATCAACTCTGGTTGTATGGATTACCATCATGTTGATATTTTTGCCAAGTTTTTTGAAGTGTCAACTTCAGGGATCTGTTACACTTGCATTATATGGACTCTACGGATTATTTTTCTAAAAGTCTTTGTGTTCATGTGAAGAAATAATCTTCTACAGTATTATATTGATGTCTCTCCAAACATCAACCAGCACAGTCTAGGTGCATGCATTGGACTGCAAATAACGGCACCTATACAGTGATGCATTTGATCATGAACGCTACGACAATGATGAAATCATAAAAATCAAAGAAGAATGGAAAGAGAAGTCTTTATTCTTACTAGAACCAGGAAGTATGAGCATATTAGCCCGGTTCTGTCAACATTGCACTGGCTCCCTATTAAACATCCTATAGATTTTAAAGGTGTCTTCACACCTGTAGATTGATTGCTTTGTTCCGAAACAGGGATTAAAATGATTACAATGTTGCTTTTTATTCTTGGTGCAGTTCGCTTTCACACAGCAATGTTTCTAAATGGACCAAATTTGTTAATACAAGTCACGCGCGAGTAAACTGTTCTCTCATTGGTCAAAGTTCCACGGTTTATTTTCCGGGATTCCACTGAGCTGTCATGCATTTCATCCGTCAGAATGGAACAACAACAGCTTTGTGGGCTTATTGTTGTTGTTTTTTGTAGCTGTCGTTATATTAATTTATCATTTTGAGCAGGAGTCCAGCATTCATAGGGGAAAACGTTTTTAAAATGCACCTACTAGGAAAAAGAGCAATAAGACGGCATTATAAAATGAAAAAGTGCGCTTTGATTTTGAATGGCGAAGACGTGCTCACCCACAGACATTCACAGGTTCATTTTGAGGTATTAGCAAAACAACAAAGCTAATGCTTTTCACGGAACTTACGTAATTACCCATTATACATTGTGATATAGCCTGGTTCGTTGGTCCGTTAGATCGGATTGCTTTCTCACTACAACCGAACCGCTCCAGAGTTCGTTTCCAATCGAGCCGAGACCATCTCGTTCAGGCGATCTCGGACCGATTGTTTTGGCGCAGATCCGAGCGCGATTGCCGTGTTCACATAAGCTCAAACGAACCGAGCCAAGGGGAGAAACACGCCAGGTTCCCAAACAACGGGGCAGGTGTGAAAGCACACTAAAATACTGCTAATTATAAAGCCCTGGATTAGGGTTGCACCGATACCATTTTTTCAGAACCGATCCGATCACAAAATTTCTTGCACTAGCTGGACTTCACACATGACGTAATCGCGTTGGAAAGGTCACACGTGAAGCAAGTGGAAGCACCGACCCAGTGTTTACAAAGCGAACGAGCAAAGAAAGTCAAACACCCTTTACAAAAGAGGTAAATCAACGATGATGGACGATTATAGAGTTGGAGAAAATGAGATGGAGTTTTTCGCCCTACTCTTCCTTTCTGAACCGGAGCACACAGCTGAAGAGCTGACCGCATGCAACCTTTCCAACGTGACTACATAATATGCATATTGCGGAGCTAGGGCAAGACGTGAATTTGTGGTTAAAAAGTATATAATTTTTTTTTTAAAGAAAACGACTGATGGCTGGGATCGTGTCGAGCTCTTTGAAGCTGCACTGAAACTGCAATCTGGATATTCAGTCCGTTGGTCCCCATTGAAGTCCATTATATGGAGAAAAATCCTGGAACGTTTTCCTCAAAAACCTTCATTTCTTTGCGACTAAAGACAGAAAGACATGAACATCTCAGATGACACGGGGGAGAGTAAATTATTATCTGGAGATTTTTATTCCGGAAGTGAACTACTCCTTTAATAAACCTCAAACAGTCAGAATAATTAAATTTCCCCATATAAAAATGAGATCGTTGCAATGTTTGCAGATGTTACGGTTTTTGATAATGAACGTAAATTTCCTAACTACTAAAGCTGCTACTACTGTCAACTCAAGCTACTGTCAAACGTGCATTTCTAAGAGACAGAAAATGTACTATTATGAATACTGGAGCATACACTGCAAACTGTGCTGAAGACACACATCACAAACCTGTGTCATGATTTGAAACAATATCACTCATTACAACATACAGAAACTAAGAAATTTAGTTTTCTATTAAGATATTTATTTTGTTAAGGAAAAATGACGTGAAGCGTTTGTCATGTTCTGACCATAAAGAGTCGTTTAAATCCACAATTAACGGTCTGGTTTATACGACTTTCACTTAGGAGCAAAAATCTGCCTTTAAACTGAAAGAAATAAAGACTTGAAATGTACTGTGATAATTATCGATATCGACTCATATGAACAATTTTATTGTGATCATTTTTTTTGGCCGTATCGCCCAGCCCTAGATTAAATGAGTGTTCCTGACATCAGATGGATCTTCATTAAATCATACCAGAGTCCACTGCACAATAACACACTGCAGGTTTCAGAGTATTTCTTGAAACCAAGCTTTAAACACAGTGCAAGAAATAAAATTCTGATGCTGTATATTGCTACTTGGCAAATAAATACATGAATGGGCATGAAATGTTAATTTGACTTTTCTTAATATTTAATATCTACGAAGAGCACAGAGTGTGACGAATGACATGCAACCAGCAGTCTAGCAAATTTGTGAAAACATGCATTTTAAAAATAGCTTTAATGTTTCAGAGCAGAATGGCACAACAGTTCAGTTAATGGCGTAAACGTAATAATCACACAGATGTTTACCTGCTGGATTCAGATTCACGAACACTTCACGCATGTAATCTGGATTATTTTCATCAGCTCTCAATGAATAAACATTGAACAGTCACAGTTCTGCTCCCGAGAGCACTTATTAAATGATATATTGTAAATCGTGTAATGAATGCAGTATGCAGTGTGCAGACTGTGGAGTGTCTGTATTGTTGTCAAACACACGGTTGCCATCATTCAGACTCAAAACTCTTCTGCGCATGTTATGATGAAGCGTTGAAGCTTATTTCCCAAGAAGCCAAGTCAATCAGAACCGCGGCAATTAGGGCTGCACGATCAATCGAAATGGAATCGAGATCGCGATTCGGCAGAAGCTGATTGTCGTGCATATCTTTCAGTGAAGCACGGTTCTGTGATCAGCAGTAAATCTCCACCCGAGGGCCAGAGGGCGCTCTCGCGCTGAAACTCCAAATACGCCTCGCAGAAGAAACCCAGAAAATGGCTATCGCTGCAGCTGAATAAACAGAAGATTCAACTGCTTTCATTGATTTAACGTGACTAATAAACACAGACTACGGCAATATATACGGTTTATCGGAGTTCTTATTATAATTGTCGTTAAAATAAAGTATATAATAATGCAATGCCTTTATCACTGCTTAAATACTATGAAATATGTTGCGTGCCTTATTCGGGATTTATTTCAAACATTCGACTGATGTTATGAAGTGAGTTTGGAGTAAAATGTTATTAAATGTGGTATTTTCACCTGCTTTCAGATGGAGCAGCATTTACTTCACAGAGCCGTAGTTCACTGAGAAGCTACGCAAGCAGCTGTCATTATCGCCAACGATTTCTTCAATTTCAGAATCGTGCGATTAAATCGTCTGCGATTTGTTTGCGTAGCTTGTCAGTGAACTACGGCTATGTGTAGTAAATGCTGCTCTATCTGAAAGCACGTGATGATGATTTCCTGCTGATCACAGAACCGGCTTTACTGACAAAATGCGCATGACAATCGCATCTGATTAATCGTGCACATATTCATAAGAGCTAATGTTTTAAACACTGGTGAATGTAGCTTTGGAGACGAACAGCGGTTCACAGTGTAGCTCAGTCACTGCGAGTCTTTTCACACTGTACTACTGTTTTATATCAATTACAATATTTTGATGATAAAACTGTATTAAATCACAAAACACAAATACAACAGAAATCACAAAATTGAGAAATTAATGCAAAATCATAAGTCTTCAGGCCCTATGAAGTCTTATGATTTTGCATTAATTTCTCAATTTTGTGTTCTATTACTGTTAAAATGATAATAAATTATCAGTTTTAATATCTTTTAAGAACTCAACTGATTAGACATGGTTTTTAATGACTACAAATTAAACCAAAAACACAGAATTTGGGGGGGGGGGGGGAATATATATATATAAAACATAATTTGGGAAAACTAAAATGGATTCCATAGTTCCCTAAAGATGTACGACTGTTACGGTGGGGTTTATTGACATTCCCTGATCACTATGTATTAGGGCTGGGTAAAAAATATCAATATCTCGATTATAATCGATTCTCATTGTTACGGAACGATATCGATTCTTAAATCCCAAGAATCGATTAGTCCAGCCTGTTTTCAGTTAATGGACATAACACTGAAGGGCACCTCCCATCCAATATATCACAATAAGCTTTGTGCGTTGGTGCTTTTAATATGAAACGGTCTCAGATTTCAAATTCTGTCCAATGTATTGCAGTATTTAAACAATAAATGCCGTTTTGGCGCTGTTTAATGTGGAGTAATCGCTGAACTGATCATCTCCTCCGCTTTATTACTAGTTATAGCACAAAATAAACATGACTAAACATCTGAAGGTAAGTTAAAAGAAAGAGTACGACTTTACAATCCGTCTCCCGTCTCGTGTAATCTCTCGATCAGTGTTTCAGCCGCGCAAAGATCTCAATATAACGGCTTGAAAACAATGCCACGCCACATTTACCTCAGAAAAACACATTCGGTGACCATAAACTCAGTCAGATAGAAAAATAAACCGTAGAGGGGCATTCTGCAGAATATATGCACCATATAACTTTCATTATAATGTTTACTGTTCTTCAATGTTTAATTTATGTTTGAATAAACCCATCAAGTTTTTGACAGCCACCATTTAAATGTTTATATTTAAAAAAAAAAACTAATTGAAGTAGACATTATGTAATTGCAACTTTTATCATAAAAACTTCATTAAGTGTAATTTAAGCAGTTGTATAGCCTAAAAAAATCCATCAGTTTTAACCTTCAGTATTGACTCGGTTATTCAGACTACTCTGGCACAGACCGAAGCCTGCGTTTAACTAGAGTCGCTGCATGCTCTCACTGTAGGGAAGAAAACCTCCCGTGACAAACCATGCTGACCGAATCATATACATACATATATATATAACACTATAAAACAGAGTGTTGCAGCGACTAACGCAGGAGTCTACAGACTCTGGGTGTGCGGTCTGAAAGTGTGGCATCTGGTCTGGGTGTTTAATTAGCCCAGGCTTTAATGAGGGTCCCGGGCGCTCTAATGGCATCATTAGTCATGTGGACACGTGTCTGCTGTCTCTGGCACAATAGCAGAGAGTGTATGGCTGCTGTCTTCCAGTCAGACCAGTGCTGTGTCTGATCCGCTAGCCGCTAGAGATGGTGCTCACAGGCGTGTGTACTTCAGCTGAAGATGCTCCTCAGGTTCAGCATCATTACTGCAACCTGAAATAACGACGATGAGGAGGAGGATGAGGAGGATGAGGAGGAGCTGCTCGCAGTGATACTGTGCTGTTCATGAGACAACACTGCTGGAGCTCCGACACGATACTGACTCGAACCATCTAGAACCCAGCACAGCACAGCTCTGCACATTAGCTTTAGCCTTTAGCATGGCTCAGGTTCGCAGAAACACAGCTACAACGCGCTCGCTTCTGAACGCGACACATAAACACGACTCTGAGGAGAAACCACGCACACACGCACTCGTGTCCACGCTGGAAACGGACAAGAGCGTCACGTTCAAACCAACACAAACGTCTGATAATGTGATGTTTTTACCGGACAGGCCCGTCCGATGTCCCCGGGCTCGAGTCCCGCGCTCCGCCGCTCCGCCTGCACCGACCCGCGGCTCTCGCGCCGCGCACAGCCGCCTCACGGAACCGAGCGGGCCTTGATATTCCGCGAGCACGAACGCGTTCCCCTTCTGCCGGGTTTCTTCTTTTGTCTTTCTCGCGTCAGAAAACGAGGCAGAGGCGCTCGAGCGGTCCAGGCGCTCCCGCCCCCCTCACGCGCGCACCGCATCCATCACGCACACGCGTCAGACGCGACGCCGCGACGCACGCACTCCGCTGACGCTCGCAGTCATCTCTACAGGCGAGCGGGGATCCCGCCCTCACTGGCTGATCGATCTGCTTTCAAGGATCTGGACGAGAACATAGAGACGCGTGTGGGCTGCTGTTCTGTAGTGTGCATGTCGCATACTTGCGCTAGTGTGCTGAGGTCCTAACGAACGCTGGCTAATTGAGGGCGATGGATGGGCCGCTCTGATTGGCTTCGTCTGATAAGAGCTGGCGTCACATGCTCCCCACCCCCAGCTCCACAATAACCCGCGCTATTCCCATCACGGTTGCCACAGCAACTGAATCACAGCCGGATCATTAGGCCACAGTTTCCAGACACCAATAGCTCTCCATCAGTGCTTGTTCCAGCCAGACTTGCTTCAGCGTCTGTACCTGTTCAGTTCGAAGTTAAACCAGCATCGCACGCGCCAAGGCTTTGTCTGGCCTCCATCTTGACATGGGATTGTTGTTGTGTGTTATATTTGTTTCATGGTGTGATTGTAAAATGCTGCATTTGTTGAGCGATACAGTCACCGGAACGAGGCGTGTGTGGAAGAGAAGAGAAGCGTCCTGTAGATGCAGCGCTAGCAAAGCTGAGCTCGTGGCGTTCATTCTCTCTGAACGCTAAAACTTCTGCAGGTGACATAGATGTGATGTATTTATTGTTCTTAGTCTTCTTCTATATCCACTGTACTCTGGTCTTGATGGGGATACGAATGCGTGTTTGTCATTTTCTGTAGCTGAAAACTGTTCGAATAGCCCATAGCCAATGAATGCTTGACATGACAAACATGTGACTTATTCTGCCCACACCCCATTAAATACCTGTTTGCTAAGAAAAACAAATGCTGCAAATGTGCTCACCATCAGGATGAGTGTGTGTCTTCATCAGGTTTGGAGAAATACAGCACTGCATCAGTGTCTCACTGCAAGTGAATGGGTGCCGTCAGAATGAGAGCTGATAAAAACATCACAATAATCCACAGCACTCCAGTCCATCAGTGAACATCTGGAGAAGACACAAGCTGAAACACATCCAGCATTAAGACGTGTTTTTAACTCAAATACCAAAGAGTCTATAAGAGCTCTATAGTGCTTTATACAAACTGATTGTGTCAGCTTTACAGAGAATAGTTTGCCAATAATGCAAGAAGACAATTACAGAGTCCCTGTTCAGCTATTATGGATGGAATGAGTGATGGGGTGTGTCTGGAAGCGCTCTCCTCTAATCCCTGTATAGTGCATGCAGTTGAGTGCACTGATTCAGCACGCAGTGAAGCAACCGAAGCCAGCGGCTCCCACACCGTATAGAAAGTTATCTCACGCTCAAACTGGCTGAAAGTATATGTAGGCCAATATGCTTGACCTCCAGTTTACATCAAATCAACGTCATGTCAAGTTTTTACGTCAGTTCGATTCGCATATTTGACTTGTCTCCTGATGTTAATTTTTATGTGAATTTGATGTCTTTTCAACACCGTCTTGAACCTCGAATCAATCGCCCACTGGGTAGAAGCTATTGGGAAAAAGATACCAAGTGTGACCAAAAGAGGCTGAGCAGGCCCGATTCAGTCAGCTGAGCTGTTTATGGCCGACAGAAACTCAGTATATGAACGAATACAGCTTTTCACATGTGTTAATAAACTTTATTCTTTGAGGTTTGTGGATAATTCAGTAAGAATGACTTGTGATTGGCCAAGGGTTATGCTGGTCTGCCCTGTTGTAGCTGCTGCTGTCGCCACACGAGCTCACAGACACGCTTCAGACTCTGCTGCTGAGACACTCTGCTGATTCATTCATATCTGCACACGTTTGAACACAGATCAGTTTCACTTAGGTTTCTCTTCATTGATCTGCTCGCAAGATTTGTACAAGACAGCTGTTAACGAGTAAGAATACCTACATATTAATATAAGCTCTATAAAATATCAACCAGGCATCCCTCACAGATGTAAGCTTGATTAAGGCTTGTTGCATACAGAGTCTACATTAGTCTTATATGATCCTTCTATAATAATCACGGGAAATAAGTGTCTCACATTTTACAGTTTCTTATAGTTCGTAATGTGTATGAGATATTATTTACTCTCATCCTTTAGGAAATTCTTGCACCTTGCAGTTCAAATGACTGTGTCCATGTTGCCACACACACACCCACACACACTCTCTCTCTCTCTCTCACACACACACACACACTCTCTCTCTCTCACACACACACACTCTCTCTCTCTCTCACACACACACACCCACACACACACTCTCTCACACACACACACACACACACAGAGAGAGAGAGAGACAGTGTAAATCATGTGTGAAATGCTGCTGTACAGTGAGTGTGAGTCCTGCAGTTTTCTGATCGTCCTGCAGAGGTCAGTGTCGTACAGTTCTTACTCGTGTATGGCATGCACTTGTCGCCTAGCAACTCCATTACCATGCCTGGAGGGGACTAGTATTGGCATCTGAGCGGAGGCTGGAGAGCGTTTCACAGGTTCATCTGGTGTCTTCAGCGCGTTGTGTGCGTTTGATTGCCCTCTGAAACACAAAGAGCCTCACGATCACACAGAGCCGGAGATGCGATAGGGTGTTGCCATGGCAACTGCTCACTTCAGGCCTCCATCAGCATCCTCATTCACTCATTTACATCTCGAGATGAATTACTTCACTCGCTGAGTGGACACTTGGCTCAAAATACATCTGTGAACTCAAACATATTTATTATGTAACATTGGTGCAGTCATCAGGTTTGTACAGTGTTTGAAATCATAAAACTGCATTAATGTCAGTATAAAGGTGCAGTCACATTTACTATTGCTCTGCAAATTTTCGTGAGCGAAATCCAGTCATTTCAACAGGAATCCAGGTGATTGGTAACAGATTTCGCAATGGGTTGAAGCTGGTCATGTAAATTCGCTGCGTTAATGAACAGAAATCTGCTTGGTTTGAGGGTAACTTGAGTGTGAGCTGTGCGTATTTTCCAGTGAAATTTCTCTAATGCGACTGACCCGTGTACAGAGCCAGTGGAGAAGCATTAGGATTGTTTGCGCATTGTTAAATGTTATAAACATGAGCCGTGTCCAAAAGGTGAACGGGGGAGGTGTTGCTACAATTTATAATAATATTTTCAGTATTTCTCAGAGGAACAATTCCACTCATTCTCTACTATAGGAGAGGAAGAATTTTATAAACATGTTAAATCATCTAAACCAACAACATGTATGTTAGACCCTATTCCATCTCAGCTCCTAAAAGAGGTGCTTCCAGAAGTCATAGATCCTCTTCTGACTATTATTAATTCATCATTGTCATTAGGATATGTCCCCAAAACCTTCAAACTGGCTGTTATTAAGCCTCTCATCAAAAAATCACAACTTGACCCCAAAGAACTAGTTAATTACAGACCGATCTCGAATCTCCCTTTTCTGTCCAAGATACTAGAAAAGGTAGTATCCTCACAATTATATTCCTTCTTAGAGAAAAATGGGAAAAATGTTGAAGCGCTGCGTTCGACACTATTGACCACAACATTCTTTTGCATAGACTAGAAAACTTTGTTGGCATTAATGGAAGTGCATTAGCATGGTTCAAATCGTACTTATACCCAGCCAACATTTGTGTGTGGGGCCCATGTGGGTTTGACATGGGCTGAAAAAGTGGGCCCAAAATGGGATTGTCCGCGGATTCCATAATGGCCCAATGTCAATTGCCCACATGGATTTCATGTGGGATTGTACTTGACAACAGGTGGGCCCCAACTGGGCAACATGCGCAAGACCCATCTTGGCCCCAGCTTTATTTTTTATGTGGGTACTACAAGGTTACTACATGGGCTGAAATATGGGTTGTAAGTGGGTTTGTCCACGGGTTCCATGTTGGCCCCTTCTCACGAGTTTGAGTTTTAAACTAGCTGACATTAATACAAACACACAGATCACTGAAATACATAACTACTAGCCAGCGTGCTGACGCTAATCGCGATTAACCTCTCACTCACATAAATTATGGACACAAAACATAACTTTACGTTGGTTTGACTGAAGAATGTTGTGTTACCTGATATGCTATACAATTACCTTTATCTAAACAATTACATTTTTTCCTATACTTCTATTTCTGTATATAGTACATTATTCAAATTTTTTATTTTTTTTAATATCAGTTTTATATTACATCCCTACTGTGCTATTCCTATTTATGTCTACACTATCATGTATGTCTGCACTACGTTTGTACTTTCTTCTGCACTGGAAGCTCCTGTCGTCAAGTCAAATTCCTTGTGTGTGTTTGGCAAAGTGGGCCGCGTACATGTTTCCCCATTCAGAACTCATATAGAGGTAGCCTATGTGGGTACTACCTTGGTCCAGTGTAGGCAGCTTATATGGGAATGATTGTGTTTGCCCATGTCGAGCCAGTATGGTTTGGCCAAGAGGGCCCCATATGTGTTTCCCCATTCAGAACCCATATAGAGGTTGCCTATGTGGGTACTACCTTGGGCCAGTGTAGGCAGCCTATCCGGGACTGATTGTGTTTGCCCCTAGGTGTGCTATTTGATAGCAATCTTTCCTTAGAAAGCCATGTTTCTAGCATTTGTAAAACTGCATTTTTCCATCTAAAAAATGTGAGTGAGTTGCCGGGGGGGGGGGAGACGAACTAGCTGCTGGCCGCCTGGGCTGTGGAGGGACGGCTGCCGTCTGTGAGGGAGAGGAGGAGCCTCGTCTGTCTGTCCTTACCCCCAGGTACGCCACAGCCGCTGTGATCGGCTCCCCCAGAGGGGGGAGGGGGTATGTCACGTTTTGTGGATACCCCCCGGCCTGCCAGGGGCGATGGGGGTATGTCACGAGTGGGGCGGGGCCGAGAGCCGTGGGAACGGCTAAATGCTAATGCACGACACCTGCACCACTCACCGGTCTCGAGTCCCATGGAGGAGCTCCGGAAGGATAAAAGGAGGAGCTACGACAGTGTTGGACGAGAGAGGACCAGGCCTGGATTTTATTTTGTGTTTCGTGTGCGGCAGTCGTCCGCGAGGGGCTGCCACTTTACTTTCATTTTGTGTTTGTTTATTTTATTAAAGTCTTTAAATGTTTGCTGGTTCCCGCCTCCTTCTTCCCGAACTACGAACTTTGTTACAGTCATTAATGCAAAATGACAATAGTAAACACTAATTTTTCAGTTAAAGGCAGTTCATCATTGAATTCAGTGATGTCATCATCCAGCTCAGTTCAGTATCTGTGTATCTGTGCAATCAAGTCAACGATATCGCTGGAAATTAACTGTCCCCAACTAAGCAAGCCAGAGGAACCAAAACTCCATCGGTGACATGCAGGACTATGCTCTCAATGTCAAATGCAGAAATGTTAATTCATGCGTTCATGACCTCAAGGTTAGATTATTGTAATGCTTTATTGGGTGGTTGTTCTGCACGCTTAATAAACAAACTCCAGCTGGTCCAGAATGCAGCAGCTAGAGTTCTTACTAGAACCAGGAAGTATGACCATATTAGCCCGGTTCTGTCAACACTGCACTGGCTCCCTATTAAACATCCTATAGATTTTAAAATCTTGCTATTTAAATTTCGCCACCGGGACAAGACCACAGGAGCCAGACGAGTCCTCTGCACAATGTGACTTTGCTGCAGCCTGGAATTGAACTGCTGGTTTGGTCTGGTCAGAGGAGAACTGGCCCCCCGACTGAGCCTGGTTTCTCCCAAGGTTTTTTCTCCATTCTGTCACCGATGGAGTTTTGGTTCCTTGCCGCTGTCGCCTCTGGCTTGCTTAGTTGGGGACGCTTCATTTCCAGTGATGTCGTTGACTTGATTGCAAAGATATTATTTAAACTGAGCTGAGCTGGATGATGACATCACTGAATTCAAGAATCATCACTGCTTCTTTCTGTTCCCCAGTCGCCTTTAAAGACTAAGGGTGACCGAGCTTTTGCAGTTGCAGCTCCTAAACAGTGGAATGCACTTCCAGTTGCCGTGAGATCCTCGCCCACGTTGGACTCTTTTAAATCTAGATTGAAGACTAATTTATTCTCTTAAGCCTGTGGTGTTGCCTGAGAATGTTGGGTTATAAAGTTATTTATGGTTTATTTTGCATGCTTTTATTTGTATCTTTTTTTATTTTTTTGTTGCTTTTGATATTATTTAATTGTTTATAAATTATACAACACTTTGGTATAACATTTGTTGTTTTTAAATGTGCTTTTTAAATAAACGTGAACTTGAACTTCAGTGATGAACTGCCTTTAACTGAAAATTTAGTTTTTACTATTGTCATTTTGCTTTATTGACACGATATTTTCCTATTTTGACACTGTAAAGTTGCTTTGTCACAATCTGTATTGTTAGGCGCTATATAAATAAAGGTGACTTGACTTAAACTGTTTACTGCAGTGGTAACCATGGAAATCTACAAATACTATAGTTGAACTACAGTCACTTTAGTAAAACCATGGTTCATTTTCATAAGGGACTGCCAGTGACAGGCTGTTGCATGCATAAAATGCAACCTTTTTATTCTTACAGTGTATGATTTATACTAACATTACAGAATAGAACATGATCAATATGAACTTTTAACGTTCAATTTAAATAAATGTAATTGCACAAACTATGTAGGCTACAATTTCAGTTTATTTATTGTGAAACAACTCAAACATGTTTTTTCTGTCCTCTGATAAGCATTGTTCTGGGCTGCCGTTCACAAAAGCATCAATGCTTTCCTATGATACTTTTGGGAGTGAACGCTCTCTGTGATTGATTGGTTTTGTCTTGCATGTGTTCAGATGAGCAGGAAAATAGTTCTATTCTACACAATTATTCACTAACATAGGTTATTCATCCAATTCAGTGCATATTGTACGCCTTAATTTATTTTTGTTAAACAGAATTACTGGTAAATAAAACACCTTCGTATCGATATTTTTTTATTTGAATATCGATACTTTCGATACTTGCATCAGTATCGATATATCAATGACTTCAGGATCGATAAGCCCATCCCTATAAAGCATGAACCAAACTCATTCGACTGCAGTGGTAATTTTGTGTGTTATTAGCGTGTGTGGTGCTGGAGTGGTAATTTTGTGTGTTATTAGCGTGTGTGGGACTGCAGTCTGGTGCGTCTCACTGTATAATTGTTCAGGAATCCTTGTTGGTGTGAGTCACTGGAGTGGGTGGAGCTTCAGATGATTATCCTCTTACACATCACCCCCCCCCCCCCCCTCCCCCGCCGATGTCATCGTCCATCGCGATGCTTCATTGTAGACATCGTCCGATGCCAAATTTGTAGACATCGCCCAACCCTAGTTTTAACGATGTGTGATTTGACATTATCAGTATTTTGCCAAAAACCAAACCAAACACTCCTACAGAGCGCCGTGAAGTCTAGTAGATTAGACTAGTGCGCGCGTGCATTTAGAGTGCGTTCTTTCACTGCCTGATTCAGTCTGTTAAAATGCACGATCACAAAAAAACTGAAGATGTAGGGGCAGAAAAAGTATATATTTATATCATTTAGTATAGTGAATCCATCACACGAAGAGTGACATTTTTTCCTCCAAAAATCTGCATGATTATATATAGATTTTTTACAACTGTTCAATAAACAAGAAGTTAATTAAGAGACTGCGTTTTAGACACCCTATTGCCTGTTTTTGCTCTATTTCTACAACAAAATCTAGGCAACCTTTAATAAGAGTGAGCAGCAGCTTCACAAAGGATTGTGGGACTGTGGGGGTGTTGAGAGGGGGAGGTGCAGCAGGTTCACTAAACGGCAGCACAATCAACAAGAACAAGCGACACTCCTGTCATCTGTACTGCTGCACGGTATCAGCCTGTCTCTCTCTCTCTGCTCTTTTATTGTCTGGAAGTCTTTCCATGCCCCTCCCTCCTCTGCCTGTCTCTCTCTCTCTCTGTCTATCAATATTTCATATGCCTCTTTCTCCTATGCGAGTAAGCAATGAATAAAAGGAAAGCGGATGTGTGAGGAATAATGGATTACAGTTGAGCTGAGCGGTTCTTCCAGGCTTTTCATATGTAGTTTAACGTCTCACTGCACGACAGAAAACACTAATACTAGAAAACGTATCACACTGTTCGCACTGTCAATACTATATTCCACATACTAGACAGAAACTGCTGCATTCAGTCAGCTGAGTGCCTGCAAAAAGAAAGCTGTTATTGATGAGGAACTTTAACAGTCTCAATTTCTTGTCCGTGCTTAAATGTACAATAATTTTTTCTTAACCTACTGTATACTAAAATGAAGCTGAACATTTCATCACGGGATACCAAGCATCATTTGTATGCGACACACGTTTAAGGTATTCCATGCATACAGAAAATGTGTGCACTTGTAGTGCAGCAGATTATGTGACAGCGTAGTACAGTGAATAGAAGTACAGTATATAGGATGAGCAAACACTAGCGCTGAATACAAGGACGCAAAGCAAGATGAGCAGCAGGCAGACAGACTAAAGAGTTGATTTTAATTTGCTTTATTCAGCATGTGAAAGAATTCTGATCCATCATCATCATCAAAACACTCGCTCACTATTAAAGTCTCATAGAGGTTTGTGTTCATATTGTCATACAAAAGGAGGAATTCTCTCATTATTATATACACAATCTGTACATGTTTTAACTTGAGAATCATTTCAGAGATGTAAATGACGTAAAAACTTCAGTAACATATCAAAGTGGATGTAGTTCTTATTCCATAGTGAAACAATTCACTCATTCAGCCCGCATCCTCTTGCACTGCAGTTACCATGGGAACAGCATTGTAGCACCATGGCAGTGCCATAGCAACAAGAGTATTTAACATAGAAGTCAGTGTCTTATGCACGCCTTTATCACCCCTGATGAGCGACAAATTCATCGATTGTGTGGAGAAAATAACAGATGGAGTTTGTACCGTAGCGATGTGAATAACAACAGGGTGTTTCTTACCTGTAGAATACTTCAAACCAGCTATACTTACCTTAGAATAATGAGAATATAGTAGTCAACAGAACATTAAAAGTTGCTTATATATTGCGAATACACTAGAAAAATTATAACTACAGCTATGCGTAATAGGCGTATTTCTCTTTGAACACAAGAAAATGTGATTTTCAAGCATATAGAGCTCAAGCTATAAGCATGGGGGTCGTAGGGAACTCTGTGTGTGTGTGTGTGTGTGTGTTTGAATCTAAACTATATACGTTTTTAGGAAAACTCAAACATAGATTACTGTGCTATGATGGGAACACCGCCGGCTTCAACATACGAGAAGAAAACACCCTAAAACGCGTTGCTATAATAATAATAATAATAATAATGCTCTAAAAGGAAATAAGTTTAAAGACATGGTTAGAGTTACTGTAACTGCAGAAACAATACAAGAGGAGATGAAAGGTTATTCTGCAGTAGACCTAAAGCGAGGACAGGACCTCACGATAGCAGTACAATTAAAAACATGACACTCTAGCAGCTTACTAATCAGCTTTACAAAGTCAGTCCATCCTTAGAAAGGGTTAAAAGCCCTGCTTCAGATCATACAACACACTCTGTGATGGATGCTGGAGATCTGTGTGTGTGTGTGTGTGTGTGTGAGAGAGAGAGAAGCTGGAAACCTTCTCCAGCAGGCGACCAGACGTCTAAACACAATTTAAGAGAAACTAAGTAAACTAAACATGTCCACGACAGCACTGCTCAGCTCTGTTGCACTGCAGTTAAACAAATAAAGGTAAATCCTTAAAATGAAGCCGGTTAGGAGGCAGTAAACGATCAGAATTAAGTAATAAACATGAATTTAAAAAGCAAACTATCGCTTAAAATATTATTATAAAATATTATAATAATGTTATAATGCTTTTGCAAAATTTTGCATATTTTATGTTTTTGTCATTTAGTTTTGTTTTTATCTTTATTTTGGTTATTTGTTATACTTGAAAAAGCTATATTAAAGGTAGACCTTGATGGCTTATATAAAAAGAAATATAGTTACAACCAAAACAAAGAGAAGCGTTAATACTGTCATTTTATCCCTCATTTTTCACCTTCTAAGCAAGAGTCACATGACATGAGTGTAACCAAAGGCGTATCAACAAGATTTCTCGTTAGATATGAAATATCACGGCAGTAGAGACTTGAATATAAATGACGGCATAAAACTCAGCAGAGGTTTGTGCACTTTCACTAATGCACGCGTGTTTCACGGCAGTCTACAGCATGGGAGAGGCTGTTGCCATGGATACATTAGGTTGATGCGGAGACTGGATTCATCACATTCAAATATCCCTAACGCTCAGTAAAGACCTCTAGAGCAGGGTCAGGAAAACAACAGACAAACGAAACCCAATTTCAACAATAGATTACCAGTCAGCAGTGTCTTCACTACATCTCTGAGGTACAGTAATTACCCTGTTTCAAAAAAAAATCTATGAGCATTTATTTTGCTTTCATGATTGTATCTTCACAAAAGACCAGAGTACAGGACAGGGCTGTTCTTGTGTGATGGCGAGGGATGGAGGTGAAACGGGCCATCTGCTCTCCTGTTCTTCTTCTTGCACACACTCGGCAGATGGACGTGCTCTTGTTCTCACCAGCTCGTGGAGATGAGCCCATTGGTGTAAACGTAAACTTCACAGGAAATGACATTTTCAGTTCTCTCAAGTTCTGTGTGTTCTGCTAAAATCTGGCTGTGGAGCGGTAACAGAATGTTTCTGCTCTTCACCACGCTCCTTGCTCTTTCTCACACGTCAGACTCTATGCTAGAGAGTTTCTCATACACGTGTCCGTTGCTGCCGTTGAAAGGTCGAGGTGGACCGAGACTGAGCTTGCTGGTGTGGTGGTTCCCCATGCACAACTCCACAGGAAAGTGCGAAGCCAAGTTAGACATGACTCCTGAGGTGGCCGATGCTGGCAGGAAGGAGGTCACGCCCATGGGGCTGAGCAAATCGCTGTGCTGCTGCTGCTTGGTGATGTAGTAGGATTTGGCACCATGCAGCAGACACTGATCATCTCCAAAGGTAGGGATGAAGGGGTTGTGGTCGGTTCGGTCAGGATAGAGAGATTTGGATAAGGAGTGAGCTGGCCCCTCCATGAGTCCTCTTTCTCTCAGGTCCCTCTCGCCCACCGAGCGCCGATGGGGTGCATTCTCCCCCGCTCGGAACAACCCGAATTGTGATCCCGGGCCCATCTCGGCAGCTCCATAGAACAGCGGGTCACGGTCCGTGTCCTGCTCGGGAACTCCCGGACGCTCAAATATGTGTGCGAAGGGACTAGAGGCGTCTATGCAGCGCTCCCTCTCCTTGAGGCTCACGCTGCGCGGTGGCGGCAGTGCCCCGGGGCCGCCGAACCCCAGCGGCATGCCCATCCCGCCTAACTCTTCTCTCTGCAGGTCCACAAAGGTGTCATAGGAATGTTGCCGGCGTAGCGGCTTCCCGCTGAAGGCCCTGCGGCGCTGCACCGGCGTCTGACCCCTGCTGCCGCCCATTTGCTCCAACAGGTGGTTACTGTCCTCGCTGATGTCATACAGGTTGCCTGACTTTTTGCAGGCTTCGCACCGCATGCAAGTGGCTGAACTTGGGCGGCTGCTCCCAACCCCTCCTCCACCCCCCGATGCCACACAGCCACTGCCAACGTAGCCCGTCCTACCCATGTGCATAACTCCACCTCCATGCAGGGCCGTCTGCTTGCTGCCCGCACTGCTGGCACGACAACTACGACATTCCCACTCGCTGCTCCCACTCTTGCTGTCCGGCTTCTTGGGTTTGCCCTTCAGGAAGTCATCCACAGACACCAGGCTGGTGCAGTTGCCTCCTCCTCCCCCACTGGGACCATCTGTAAGATCCACATGCTCCCACTGCGGGATGCCTTCTTTGGGCCGGAACTGGTCTAGGTAGAAATCCCTCAGGCTTTCCTTGTCCTGTAACAGATATGAGGTTGAGCTTACCCCACCACCTCTTTTGCGCTCAGATGGAGGTGAAGCCGAGCGGTGCCCGTGGTGATGATGGTGGTGGCCATGGTGCTGGCGGCGGCGGTAACCCAACTCAATCTCATCAAGTTCTCTGCGGGACTTTGCCGATGCAGGCCGCTTCTTCAGGCTGTCTCTATACTGCTTGCGTTTCTTAGCATTACCCTCCAGATTGCCATAGGTCACAGTATGAGTGGAAATGTCAGACACGTCAGAACGGATGTTTCCATCATCTGCACCGCCACAAAACCGGTCATGCCCTGCGATATATCCTGATGCTCCGCCTTTGAAGGAGAATTTTCCATACAGGTCGGCCAGTCCCTGCTTGAAGCCTGGCCCAGACGGAGGAGTCTGGCTCTGCAGCAGGTCGAATTTGCTCATGTTCCTGTGGGTCAGGGCAGAACATGGCTGTGTGCTAAAGATGGGGGCCACACCGCCGCCCAGGCTGTCACAGTCAAACATGCCGCCCTCCAGAGAACTGCTGGAGCCCAGGCTGTGGGGCCGGTTGGGGCCCATCAACCCCAGGGTTGAGCCTCCGTGGCGGTGCAGGTAGTGGTCCTGGTACAGGTTACTGTCCTTCAGGTGCAGGTTGCCAAAGGTGCGCTCCACCTCACTGATGTAGTCACTGAACATGTTGTCGTCGGGCAGGTAGGGGGCCTTGCAGTCTGAGTGTCCGGCCAGGCTGCGGCCGTGCTCGCTGATGTCATACACGGAGGACTCTCGGCGGATGAAGTCGAGTGCACTGTGCGGGGAACCATTGACCCCGGAGAAAGATGCCATGTTCTTGGCGGTGCGCAGCAGACGCAGAATATTTGAGTGGGTGTTGTTCATGGTAGCAGAGGGTGAATTCAGTGATGAACTCTTATCTTCGATTTCAACTCCATGAATACAGCTATAAATCTCCTGAGAGAGGAAGAGAGAAAAGTTTCAGTGTTCAGAGATGCCGTAAACATGTTATTTCTAGCTTAATAACGTCTTGAAACTGTATTTTGCACTACTCCAATGTTTAGCATAAATCGTGTGTTTTTCTGAGGAGTGCCTGTGCATGCTTTAGGGAGAGAACTACCCTGCTGAGGGTGAAGGTGAGCCCTGGTTTCCCAGAACACACGCCCATGAAGCAGAAGCGCAGGTGCCAGTAGAAGACGTGTTCAGCGATGAAGGTGATGAGCGACAGAGCCATGGCAGCACCCAGCATGTAGAACACACCGGCCATATTGTCCACGTCCAGCTGACTGCTCATCACTTCATTCTTCTCATGGTGGCAGATCCCGGTGAGCCAGAGAGCCTCGAACTCCTCCATATCACCTGAGACACACACACATATTATAAAGGGTGATGTAATGCTCCTACACACTGGGTCTGTTACAACAATGAGTTTGATTTGTATTTGTAACAAAGGCTCCAGTAATTCAAAGCTGCTGGCAGACAAATTTGAAAAGGATTCACTGGTGAGACAAGAAGACTGATCAAAACAAGGCAGAAACTCAGCACCAAGAACAATGGGAAAACATGAGGGCTATCAATAAATAAGACATCATGATTTAACTGAACACTCAGGAAGGGATCAGAGCATATCCAGGTTTAAAGCATTGTTTCTAAGTTACTCGAAAATGGGGAACATTAGACCCCTTTGTCATGTGTTGATTAATTGCCATATGAATCTGTGTAAAATAGGACCAGGGAACATAGGAATGACTCCCAGGGAGCAAGGACAGGACAAAAACAAAAACATTTAACTTAAAAAATACACAACCAAGCCATGCAAGTCCAAGAAGCAAAAGCGCATCAAAATCCAAACATGTCCAATTTCCAAAAATGCAACAACAGTCAGCCAATCATGAATTTTGTGATGAGCTCCTTGGATCACAGGGCAATATTTCACAAGACTTACTAATGCAAACATCATAATTTCTGCTTAAAATTTGAAAGTCATATTTTTTATTGGGTGCAGCATTTACACTGCATGACTGAGGGTTGATGGATTATTTTTTTTACTAGTGAACAAGCCGGCAGATAATTGTTTATCTGATGTAAATGACTCAACATGAGCAGTACCATCTCCAAAGAGCTGCAGGATGGCAAGGTCCACCTGTCTTTTCCAACCCGAGTCTTTCTGGATGGCGATGCCATAGCCGGTGGAAGCAAACACTTTCCCGGAGCCGATGGTGACCAGCTTACAGCCCTCATCTCTGCCCGCCATGTAATTCAGGACCGCGGCATCGTAAATGAAGGCATCCAGCTTCCTGTGATTTAAAACAGGACACGCACTCAGAACCTGCAGTGTCTCTGTTTCTACAGAGATAATATTTTCATTAATGACTGATCAGAGAAGTGCCTCAGGTGGTTTCCCACACTCACCCTGTTTTTAAACTGTACAGCGCTTCATTCACATTGCGCTGGTGGAATTTGACCATGTAGGAGTGCATCTCTCTGTAGTTATTGCGGATATTTCTCTCGGTGCTGCCATTCGGCACCGTCCCGAAGCGAAACGGCGGGGAGAAGTCATTGGGTCTCTGAAACTGAAGACAAACCAACAGCACAAGAGTTAGTGAATAGACTGACTGACCAGAAACGTACAGTTGTATTTTCTATTGAAGCACCTTTTTGTCGCTGAGGCCCGACACCTGGTCCACGTACTCTTCCTGAATCATAAATGCAGCCAGGTTAGCAGTATAGCTGGCCAAGAAAATCACAGCAAAGAAGGCCCAGACAGACACCATAATCTTGCTAGTGGTTCCTCTGGGGTTCTGCACTGGGACTGAGTTATTGAAGACCAAACCCCAGAGCAGCCAGATGGCCTTTCCAACAGTGAACGACGGACCTCCGGCCTCTGAGAGCACAGAAACACAACATGAGTGACTCCATCACTCTCGCTTATCACCTGAGAGAAGTGAAGGAGCCATGCGAGTCTTTTGTGACAAGCGTGAAGGAGAAGTTTAGTAGCTGGAGATCCAGGTCAGCAGGGAAAAACAACACTGAATGCAACCCACCATATACTCCCTGTACCTTCTGTTGTTTATGTAACAAACTCTATGATATTTTGGTTCAGTTTAATTTGTCATTTGGAGAACCGAGTCAAATTAGACTGATGCCAACATGACAACAGTGTTTTTATAGTGGTTCGCAAAATATGCTGCTCCACAAGAATCCTCTTATAACTTTTGGGAACACAACATTCAAAAGCAATCACCGACAACCAATATCACTAGATTTGTAATGAGAATCACTTGTAAAACTGTAGCCAATGTGTTTTGTGCCACCAAGGATCTATAGTTTTAAATACTCAATTAAATACTTAACAGCAAACAGGAGCTTCCGAATGCAATTTTTATCAGAAAAAATAGACTTATTCCTCAAATTGTTCATCCTTAATGGACAGGCTGTGTGGCATGAACCATGAGCAAAACTACAGAAGAACTGCATGACATTCAAGTTCTGGAAATTACAATAAATACTGAATGATTCCCAGGAAATAGCTGCAGTATTTGTCAGCAAAGCTCCCCCGATGAGCTCATGTGTGCGGATGTGGTGGCACTCGTTCTGTACCTCTGCCGTCGATGAGACGGCGATTGTAGCCCACGGGACTGAAGTATTCGAACACGAACACGGCGATGGCACAGACCAGCAGCAGCATGACGAACATCATGATCCAGACATCCGCGCTGAATGGCTCTATGGACGGAGAACAGACACACTTCACACGTCAGCAGATACAGAACAGCAGAGATGAATAGACGGAAGAAGGAGAACGTCTCACCGAGGAACGCAGATGGAGACACGGTGCCGTTGCTCCGTGAGACCATGACGCTGATGCCCGTCTCTATGAAGGGCACAGAGAAATCGATGACCTCTGACCTCTCCTCATTGATGGTCAGCGAGCCGACGGCCATGTGAGCGTTCTTCAGCACCACCTGCAGATAGACAGGTTAGAGATGGACAGACAGACAGGTGAGAGACAGACAGACAGGTTAGAGACAGACAGACAGACGGGTGAGAGACAGACAGAGAGACGGGTGAGATACACAGACAGACAGACAGACAGGAGAGAGACAGACAGACAGGTTAGAGACAGACAGACAGACAGACAGAGAGACGGGTGAGAAACATACAGACAGACAGGTGAGAGACAGACAGACAGGTTAGAGACAGACAGACAGAGAGACGGGTGAGATACACAGACAGACAGACAGACAGGAGAGAGACAGACAGACAGGTTAGAGACAGACAGACAGACAGACAGACAGAGAGACGGGTGAGAAACATACAGACAGACAGGTGAGAGACAGACAGACAGACGGGTGAGAGAGAGAGAGACAGACAGAGAGACGGGTGAGAAACATACAGACAGACAGGTGAGAGACAGACAGACAGACGGGTGAGAGACAGACAGACAGACAGAGAGACGGGTGAGAAACATACAGACAGACAGGTGAGAGGACAGACAGACGGGTGAGAAACAGACAGACAGACAGGTGAGAGACAGACAGACAGAGAGACGGGTGAGATACACAGACAGACAGACAGACAGGAGAGAGACAGACAGACAGGTTAGAGACAGACAGACAGACAGACAGACAGACAGAGAGACGGGTGAGAAACATACAGACAGACAGGTGAGAGACAGACAGACAGACAGATAGACAGGAGAGATAGCAGTTGTCAAATTTCTAGTGGTTTATCAGCCACCTCTACATTTGACCACTATAAAAATAGCACATCAATACAGTTCAAGCACGCTTGGAGAGGCAGGTTAGCTTCATTCCCAGCATTCATAGCTGCACCGTGTTGACATGAGGACAGATATGGAGACGCGAACAGCAGATATGAGACGAGAGATTCTAGATCAACAACAAACAGTAAGTGGGTTATCACACTGTCTCTCTCTCTCTGTCTTTCTGTCTCTCGCTCTCTCTGTTGGTAATTTTAGCTCTAAATACCTGAACTTCACTTCACACGACTAATCTGGGGCACGACAGTGTGTGTGTGTGTGTGTGTGTGTCTTATGATAGGAGGGCAGTGTGAGAAATGTAGATTGAAACCATGAGCATTTCTTTAGCATAAGGACACACACACAGCTGTCTAAATGAGGACATTGCATGCTCTATTAAGACTTTGATTGTTTTTTTTTAAACGGCTAATTATAAACACTATCGACTAGCACAAACACACACTAACCCTCACAGACAATGATTGCAGTTCCTGGCTTGATTTATAAAAGATACGAGCTGTACCTCTCCCACCATCCCGTTCCACGTGCCGTTGATCTTCTTGCCGTGTTTGCCGTTGGTGACCAGATAAAGGTCGTAGGTGAACTTCACAGACTTGGCGATCTTCTTCAGGATGTCGATACAGAAGCCTTTACAGCAGCGCTTGATGTAGATGCCAGAATCCCCCGTCTGATTCCTGACAGACAGACAGAGACACACGTGAGTGACCTGACAGATCAAGCGTTAGTGATCAGATCAGTGAAACCACAGACGGAGGTCATCAGAAACGATGACGTTAATATGATGTTAATAGCAGGAGGAAATGCTGTATGGTGATGTGATCGCTGAAAACACGTTTCAAGAGAGAATGAGTGTGTGTGTGTGTGTGTGTGTGTGTGTGTGTTTACAGTGATTTGAGCTGCTTGCGGCAGGGAACCGTGTTCCTCATGGACAGATCAAGCGTTAGTGATCAGATCAGTGAAACCACAGACGGAGGTCATCAGAAACGATGACGTTAATATGATGTTAATAGCAGGAGGAAATGCTGTATGGTGATGTGATCGCTGAAAACACGTTTCAAGAGAGAATGAGTGAGTGTGTGTGTGTGTGTGTGTGTGTGTGTGTTTACAGTGATTTGAGCTGCTTGCGGCAGGGAACCGTGTTCCTCATGCAGGTGCCGCTGAGTGGATCCACGTCCTCCACCGTCACGAACGGAGCCTCCTCCAGCGTCACGATGGACAGATGATCGTCCTCACGGCTCTCCGTCCCAGAGTACAGCTCGAACCGTGGCCACACGTGAAACTTCATCGACAGAGAGCCGTTCTCCCACTTACCCACCTGCACACACAGACATTCTCAAACTCACGAGCATCTGCTGGTCGTTCACATGGAGAGCCAAAGCAGAGCGGCTGAACACAGAATCACGTCTCAAACACACTTACTCTGTCCCACTGCCTGTCCTTGTTCAGCAGGATGATCACCAGTTTGGGGTGCATCTGATAGCCGTCCTCACTGAAGGAGAGATTCCGGCCCTCGAACGTCACGTTCATCAGATACCTGTCATCCACAGACACGCTTACTGATCAAACACTGCTGCAAAATACTGCCATAAAAATAAATCATCATAACAATAATAATAAAGCTAATAAGACATAATGGTAATAATAAGAATAAAAAGTATAAAAATGAGTATAAAAATAATGATGAATAAAAGTAATCATAAATATAATAATTAATAAGTGGGAAAAAAAACAAGAAAAGAAAAAATAATTAATATTAATATAGAACAAACTGATAAATAAAAACCTGGAATGATCGCTGTCATCTGTCTATCAATATTTGTCAATGTTTATATGGTTTCATTGTGTGACATATGTATTGTGTTGTTATGGCAACCACAACCACTGCAGCTTCCAAACACCTCCCCTGTGTTACCATGGAAACCATCCTCATGAGAGAGAGAGAGAGAGCTGCTCTATCACAACTAAAACACATACACACACACACACTGTATGTGTATGTGTATGTGTGTGTGTGTGTGTGAGTGTGTGAGTGTGTGTGTGGGTGTGT
>NW_015506569.1:118559-138688 GCF_001515645.1 Sinocyclocheilus grahami
GTGTGTGTGTGTGTGTGTGTGTGAGAGAGAGTGTGAGTGTGTGTGAGTGTGTGTGTGTGTGTGTGTGTGTGTGTCTCACCTGAGCACCTCGTTGTTGTTTCTTGTGCTGTGGCTCTTCTTGTCAGGGGCCCCATGGCACTCAGACTTCAGTAGCATGTGCGGCCCACGCTCCATAATCATGGTGGACGACGCTGATGCGATCACAGCCACACCGTCACGCACGCGAGCCTCCAACCCATAATCCCACTCGTCATACGACACCGAGATCATGCCTGCACACACGGACCGCCGCTTTATCAGGGATTTTACAGGTACATGAAACTAAAACCATCAAAAATAAAATAAACTTTAACTGAAATAAAATAAAATAAAAAACGAACTGCATTTTAGCTAGTTTCCAAAGCAACATTTCTCATTTTCATATAGTTCTATTTGATGTACTAAAAGCAAAAACTGAAACAAAAATTAATAAAAACTACAATTTACAAACTCACAAAAATGGCTAAAAATAAAAATGAAAACTGAATATCAGTCCACATGTGAATAAACTCTAACAGTGCGTGAGTGCCGCTAGAGTAGGCCCGGCGGGTCACCTGTGGGAAACTCGGCCGGGATGTGGTCAGCGTCTCCCGCCACCAGAGACGGGGCGATCCAGGTGTAGCCGTAGCCCGTCAGGCACACACACATTCACTCACTCACTCACACATACACACACACACACATTCACTCACTCACTCACACACACACACACATTCACTCACTCACTCACTCACACACACCCACTCACACACACATTCACTCACTCACTCACTCACACACACCCACTCACACACACATTCACTCACTCACTCACTCACACACACCCACTCACACACACATTCACTCACTCACTCACTCACACACACCCACTCACACACACATTCACTCACTCACTCACTCACACACACCCACTCACACACACATTCACTCACTCACTCACTCACACACACCCACTCACACACACATTCACTCACTCACTCACACACACTCACTCACACACACACTCACACACGAGTGGTTCTTCCGCTGTCACACTGTGGATACACACTGCTTTGGCAGCTGTGCTTCTCTGATTATCCTGACATCAACACACACAGACACACACGATAACTAATTTCAGTCACATTCTGACAAGCTCCTGAATTATGACAGACTGTTTTTTTTTTTATTCAAACTAGATGTTAAATAAAATCCTGTAAATGTAACCCTTGTGTTCTGTGATAGTCATACTATTAATGTTTGGGTTCTTTGTTTGTTTTTGTGCAGCTCTTACGGTGTTTTTTGAAGATTAAACCCTTTGTAAACATCAGTTCATGGAGAGTAAAGTGCATCTGTTCAGCTGGGAATGCTACAACTCCTTTTCTCGAAACTCTAAACACAAATCCATAACTTCTCACCCAATTCCACATACTTCCTATTTTCAGGTCAAAATGAAGCTAAAAAAAAACTTTGCCCTCAGACGTGACACACAAGCCCTCAGAAACACACACTACAACACAGTCTTACACACTAATCAGATCAATTCAGAACACTGTTGCAAAAACCTTCTTTTGGCAACCAGGTATCATTTTACAGCTCAATGTCTAGTATACAACTTAAATAGAGCAGATACAGTGAAATTCAACAATAAGCTTTAAGAAAAGTTTATTTTCATTACACTGCTGTAAAGAGATCTTACAGTACAGAAGATGAAAAGCACTAGAAAGGAAAAGGTCAAATACCAAAGAATTGCATATGAACACAACAGAATATAGAGTCATCTCTCAGTTCTGCAAAAATACAGTACATGTAAGAAGTACTTGGCTACAAATCAGTTCAGCAGTTAGGAGTTTGAGGGTGTATAACATGTGCTTCAGTATTTACTGTACATAGAAGAGTTCCCTCATCTGAAGTACTGCTACTATGTAGTGTAATTATACTGTATATACTGTGTGTGTAAGTAGTGTAGAAAGCCTGTAGATGAGCCTGTGCCAGCTGTCCTCAAGCACAAGAACATGGTCAGCCGTACTGCTGTGTATATATTATCAGGAACAAATGTGCTTTGACCCCGTCCCCTTCAGTTTTCTTTTCTCCTCCTCTTCCTCTTTGTCTCCCGCTACCAGGATTCATTTTCCAAATCACACAATCAGCTGTGCTCCTGTTCATATCATCCTGAGATTCTGACCTGTGTGTCATCAGTTTTGCTACTGAATGTTCACACGTGGAGAAATGTGTGCTGTTTGAGTTCATATTGTGATGCTTGAGATAATTATATTGTGAGTTTGTGTTTTCTGATTGAAAAACGGGTTAAACCTGTGCAAAATGAGGGCACTTTTGTGTAGATTGAGGTGACTGGTTGCTGAAGCCACGCCCACCTAGCTCGACGGCGGTGACAGCGGCGGCAATCCACCTGTCACTCAAGTGGCCACGCCCTTAATTATGCAGAACTTTAAGGCTTAATATAATTTATAGAGAGGAGTTATAAAAAAATTCACCCACCTCACAGTTGTCATGAAGGGCAAAACCCCTTTTTGTACCAGGCTTTAAACATATTTTTCTGCTGTAAAGTTGGGCATTTTAACATGGGGGGGTCTATGGGACTGACTCCCTTTTGGAACCAGCCTCTAGCAGCCAGTCGATGAAATGCCGTTTAAGTCACTTCCGTGTTGGATTCCAGAGAGAGAGAGCGGAAGGTTGCCGCTTGACATTAAAGTATTTAACGCAATTAAAGCAGTGGCGGAGCTAGGGTTGGCCACCCCACTCACAACTGCAGTCAGATGAAATGTTGTCAGGCCATATGTCAGTAAAAATAATTTTTCCTGTCCTGTCAGCTGGTATACTGTGCTCGTAGCATGTGCTCTTCAATTGCACGCACAAATACAGCGTTGCACACTATATATCATTTCATATCAAAGCGCAAACGAAACGTGCATGCATTATTGTAGTTATGACGTCAGTTAAGTCATGAAGTTACCAAAAAGGCGATTAAAGCTGCCTTAAAACTGTGCAAGCAAGTATATGTTATATATGGCGAAGTCGTGGGCTAATGCTTAGAGAGTCGGACTCGTAACCCAAAGGTTTTGGGATTGTAGGTGGGGGGAGTGAATGTACAGCTTCCACCTTCAGTACCACGACTGAGGTGCCCTTGAGCAAGGCACCAAACCCCCCACTGCTTTCATGCCTCTGAAGTGGTTTTCCAAACTGTCCTGGAGCAGCAGCACTGTCTCCCTCATCTAACACACTCGATTCAACTCCTCAGCGCATTAGTAGAGACTTTAAGAGCTGCAGTGGGTCAGAAACGGTAAAGAGTTATGAGAAACTATGATGCGTGTCAGATCCACGTCACGTTCAGCAGCGGCAGCTCTTAAAGCAGCCAAAATAACCTCATAACCAGCTGCTGTGATGCTGTTCATCAAAGAACAAAGGAAAAAAGAGCAAATCAATCACTTCTGTAGCTTTAAGGATTCATCTATATTTAATTTAGAATTTAGTGTTTGATAACTTTATTCAATTTCTGTATATTTCCTACTTGCTGAAGGACACAGGTAGCTAAATATGTTCCCTTAAATTATAATTTGTTATTTTTTAGTCTAATAAATATTCAAATTGACAGCTCTCAATTATACTGTAATGTTGAATGGCTAGTCAATGATTAAATATTAGGGAGAAAAAAATGTATTTCATAGAGACATCAGTATCAGTGATACTCGCCTTCAGTCATAAAAAAGATGCCACTAAAGAAATATTAAGAATATACTGTCTTTATGTTGTTTCTACATTCATTTTTAGATTGAATGTGAAATCATTGCAATATAAAAGTATATTAAAAAATATATATATTTTAGGTGGGATTAATCACGATTAATCGTGATTAATTTCAGAAACAAATGTGCAATTAATTTGTTAATTTTTTAATCGATTGACAGCACTAGTTAATATATTTAATGTCATATAATTGCATTGTTTTTCTCTGACCTAAAAACAACATGTGTTCATAATGAATTTGTAATATAATTCATATATTTATCATAATGCTCTTCTCTAGAGAGATTTTTCTAGCTATGGAGTTTGTTCCCTGAATGTCTTTCCTGCGGTGAATGTGACATTATTGATCTCAAGCTGTTTTACTGACGTCTTTCGGCGGTTGAAGCACTGATTGATGGATTCCATGATTCATGATTGATTTCAGTAAGTTGTTCTGTTTTTTCTGATGTTCATTTGCTGCTGTAACTAGTAGTAAAGAGGAAGAGATGATCGCTTCACTCCAGCCATCTGTCACCACACATTTAAGAGCCTCAAAAACACATTTAGTGACTGCATTTTGTTATAAAAAGGGCTTAGAATTTGAAAGTGGATAATTGATTCATATTACAAGTAACAAAACAGAAGGCAGGAGTTACAAATAATGTTTTGTGAAGTTTACACAGCAACAGTACGTGAGTGAGTGTGCATGTGTGTGTGTGTGTGTGTGTGTGTGTGTGTGAGAGAGAGAGAGAGAGAGAGAGAGAGAGAGTGTGTGTGTGAGTGTGTGTGTGTGAGAGAGAGAGTGTGTGTGTGTGTGTGTGTGTGTGAGAGAGAGAGAGAGAGAGAGAGAGAGAGAGTGTGTGTGTGAGTGTGTGTGTGTGAGAGAGAGAGTGTGTGTGTGTGTGTGTGTGTGTGAGAGAGAGAGAGAGAGAGAGAGAGAGAGAGTGTGTGTGTGAGTGTGTGTGTGTGAGAGAGAGAGTGTGTGTGTGTGTGTGTGTGTGTGAGAGAGAGAGAGAGAGAGAGAGAGAGAGAGTGTGTGTGTGAGTGTGTGTGTGTGAGAGAGAGAGTGTGTGTGTGTGTGTGTGTGTGTGAGAGAGAGAGAGAGAGAGAGAGAGAGAGAGTGTGTGTGTGAGTGTGTGTGTGTGAGAGAGAGAGTGTGTGTGTGTGTGTGTGTGTGTGAGAGAGAGAGAGAGAGAGAGAGAGAGAGAGTGTGTGTGTGAGTGTGTGTGTGTGAGAGAGAGAGTGTGTGTGTGTGTGTGTGTGTGTGAGAGAGAGAGAGAGAGAGAGAGAGAGAGAGTGTGTGTGTGTGTGTGTGTGTGTGAGAGAGAGTGAGAGAGTGAGAGAGAGAGAGTGTGTGTGTGTGTGTGTGTGTGTAGTGCGTGTGTAGTATGTGTAGTGAGTGTGTAACAGATTGTGGTGTCCTGACAGCAGGAATCTTTGGCACAGAGCTCTGTGTAATTGACTGAGCATAACTCATAACTCAACTCTCATTCAGCCGTCTCTCTCTCTCTCTCTCTCTCTCTCTCTCTGTGATGATCAGCAGACAGCAGGAACAACAAGCAGGACAAAGGAAGGACGAACAGAAGGAGAGACGCAAAGAGATGCAGACAGAGAGAGCGTGAGAGAGAGAGAGGATGTCGTCTGTACGAGAAGTCAAGGCATTAGAACAGAGAGAACGAGATAGAGCAAGAGCGAGAGAGAAGGAGTCAGGAGGAGCCCTAAATATGCGTCCTAGTTCTGTGCTGTTTAAAGGGGAGCACACATGATACAGTCACTATCTAAACCAGGCCACAGAGAGAGAGAGAGATGGAGAAACAGGTGAGACTCTACTTCTCACACTGTTGAAGGTCAGGCACTAAAGGTCGTCCTGTCTGACCTCTGACCCCTCAGGCTCTCGATCTACTGTCAGTTCAGAAGACCAGCAGCACATCACAGACATCAGATAATGTTCATTACAAGTAGGGGTTCAACCAGTCACATGACCATTTTTCTGCTTTCCATGTATTACTAAAAGAACACTTGAAGTACTGTTTCAATGCCACAGCAAAACTACTAGCCTAACTAATACAATTCAAACATGATTAAAAACATACAAGTGAACAGTAATAAAATAAGAACAAATGAACTAATTACATGCACAGATAAACACAACAGAACAACTTTAGAACGCTTTGAGTGCGAAAGCAGCGTGCGAGAACTGAATAAAGTTCTCTTTCACCTCTTCTTGCGTTTTAATGACTTAAAGTTGCTTGAATGTTTAAACTGGCAAAACTTGAAACACGTGCATCACTCTACGATGGATAAACTTTGCAGCTAATCCAGGAATCACGTGCGTGTCGAACCGTGGGGCCTGGTTTAACCCCTTATCACAAGAAGAACCTACACAGAGACTCACCTTCACTAGCTTTACCATCAATTTTATCTGGATTTATGCAGTCCATCTCTCTAGATGGGGCGGTTCTAGGATTTGATCCTCAGAGAGACCATTAGTCACAAAGACACAAATTACCTAAATGAACTTTACAGTGCCTGTGAAAACTGTATTTACTTAAGACGTTACCGACTGTGTTTACGTGGATACTTGTCAAGACAGTCATTCTGACATCATTTTGTGTGTATTTGCGCAAGAAGACACAAAAGAGAACTCACTTCGGTACTCATGTGCTGTCCAAACAACACAACCAGACAAGCATAAACCAGTGCAAGACAACATAAGACAGCCTAAACCAACACAAACCAGACTAAACCAACACAAACCAGCATAAACCAGTACCAACCAGCATAAACCAACATAAGACAGCATAAGGCAACATAAACCAGCCTAAACCAGCACAAACCAGCATAAACCAGTACCAACCAGCATAAACCAGTACAAGACAACATAAGACAGCATAAGTCAACATAAACCAGCCTAAAACAACACAAACCAGTATAAACCAGTACAAACCAGCTTAAACCAGCCTGGACCTCTCCGTACAGAGAATCATAAAGTGCATAAAGTGACGGTTCACCCAAAAAATGTCTCATTCCTCACGTCACTCCAAACCTGAATGAGTTTAAAGAAGATATTTTGAAGAACATTGGGGTTCAAAGAACACTGGACTCCACTGACTCCCGTTACACTGAGACATTCCTCAAAATATCTGCTGCTGTTCCACTGAAGAACGTAAGTCAAACTGGTCTGAGCGAGGAAATGATGACAGAACAATCATGCTATGGGTGAACTATTCCTTTAATCAATATTGATCTGTCTTCTGTCCAGCTGCTTTACAGCTGAAATTAAAGTTGTTTAATAATTGATGAATTTTGCAACCTTAATACTAACATTTTCTGTATGTGTATCCCTAGAGAAAATAACATATTGGTCAAGACTTAAAATGAACACATTTTGTAGTATTAAAAAGTCTGCGACTGGAGCCGCTCAACCCTCTCAATTCTTCTTTTTATTGTTGTTAAACGATTCTCTACTTTTAGATTTATATTGCGCTTTTTCCCATTCGGTCTCTTTCCTTTGTCATGTGATTCTTTTAAATGTCTTCTGTGCCGTTTGTGCGTTGCATCTTTGTTTTTCTTTGTGTTTTTCTGAATAACAAAAAGCAAAATAAAAAAACTGTATTGTATGAAGTGCTAGTTAACACGCGTGACCTGACTAGCACTGAACTTAGCGTCCAGTTCCTCTGTAAAGCTCATGGCTTGACATTGTGAAGGTTGCGCGTGGTTAGCGCTAGGCAGGACGCGTGGGCCGAGCAGCGGTTCTTCATCTTCATCTTCATTGGCATGTTTAGCGGAGAGAGAGAGACGAGTGCGGTGTGATTTTGCAGCGTTTAGAGCTCGTGGGCGCAGCTCTGACTCACAGCCATCCATCATTTTCTCTCAGTGTCTGACGCTTCCAGCGGCTCATCATCATCCTTACACACACACACATACATAGTTTCCCATCATGCATCTCTGCAGAATGCACCTTACCTTAGCGGCCATGATCATGGAGGAGCCTCCCTTCACACCCAGGATGGGGATGTGCGTCTGCGCGGAGATGAAGTCCAGGATCTGTGCGATGGCCTCCTGGTCGGTGTCGTCTCCGAACACCACGCCCTGCAGCCAGTGCTCCGTCATCAGGTCGCAGATGCTCTTGATGATGCTCTTGGGGTCCGTCTCGTTCATGGTGAGCATCTCCACGTTGGGCGCCAGCGGCATGTGGCCAAAGTCGTCTTTGTCACGTGTGCCGGCGAGCGCCACCTCACTGGAGTTTCCCACCAGCACCACCGCGATGCTCAGGCCCTGCACCAGCTTGGAGATGGGCGGATACTGCGCCACCGATGATGGGATGTAGTGGGCCACGCCGCCTCCACCCCGCTCACGCCGTGATTGGACGGCCAGCGGTGGCAGCAGCAGCAGCAGACACACGGCCAACAGCTGCTGCAGCGACGGGCAGGGCCAGTGACGCGGGGGCGGAGCCAGCACATGAAGCCACGCCCGTCTTGCCTGAGAGGGTGGAGCTAAGCCGCGGTAAATGCAGACGGACATGATGGAGGAGCGAAAAACCTGCGAGATAAACAGACAGACAGAGATTACAGCACATCCGTTCCTGAGCAAGTGTCCTAAATGCAGATATTTGCAAAAAGATGACCTCACCATTGTTTTTATATTTCCTAAAGTGGGAGGATCTTTCTGACATGTCATTCGTTAAACAGTATTGTGAAAGGAAATCAGTAAACGAGCACCTGGAATTCTGAACTTCACAATATTGCACAGCATGTGCTAATGATCAGAGGGTTTCAGAGGAGAACCGGCGAGAAACGCTTGTGTGGACCATTAAATTCGAGCAGTTTTACAGCATTCATTTGACAGACTGATATTAATATCTTCCACTTCAAAAGA
Organism: Sinocyclocheilus grahami; assembly: GCF_001515645.1. Classification (NCBI taxonomy): domain Eukaryota; kingdom Metazoa; phylum Chordata; class Actinopteri; order Cypriniformes; family Cyprinidae; genus Sinocyclocheilus; species Sinocyclocheilus grahami. The sequence goes on from NW_015506569.1 coordinate 127,200, forward strand.
TGTTGCAAATACTGAGTGTTTCTGGGCCAAAGAGTGTTCCTGTCAAAACTGAACATCACAGACCAAAAACTCACACTGAACGTCACGAGAGAGACAAAGAGAGATGCAATGACCAAAACACGATTATCCCAAAATTAACTAAATATTTACAGAATTTAAAAATCACACCACAACCTAAAGACTTCACAGTGAAAATAAATAAATAAATAAATAACTAAGAAAGAACAAATAAGGCTACAAGATTCGTAGCGATCTGACAACCACTAATCAATATTCAATAAATGCATTTATTAAAAAAATTCAACAACCCAACATTTACACATGAATGTATTCAAATATAGCCAAATGATACACTTCATTAGTAAAATGTATTAGATTAATTCTGCATCATAATCAATCATATGTGTTGTAATGTTTATGATACTGAAAAAACATGAACTACATTTAAATTTTTCTATTATATATTTTTTATTTATAAAAATCATGAAGAATAAATGCCCTCTAAATAGATCAGAAATTTGGGGGAAAACACTGCACATAAATGAAAAACTGCAATGTTTCCACACTGGAGGGGATCCAAAAACTGGAGGAGTTTCGTTCTTCACTGGAACAGCAAGAATGAAAAAGGATTTGAAAAAAGAACAACAACCGAGATGAAACGACAGTAAAAGACAATTCAAAGCAACAAATCGAAGCCTTTAACCTGCCCTTGGACAGAGGTCAGCAGATAAGAGCCCTAAACACCTGAAGTCTCTTCATAAGCGAGAGAGACTGACATTCACTGATGGTTTGAGACGCGTCCGGTTAGCGGCGGTGTCTGTGACACACATGAATAGTGCAGCAGCAGACGACCGTGCTCATGCTCAGCAGATCAATATTTGATGGGAGCGTCGCACGTCTTCAGCCTGTTTATTATGGATGAGATAAACTCTCCTCTGACGATTAGAGAGAGCGGCACCTACACACTGTACAACCGCACAGAGCCGCGTTACACAAGCACTGTAATGATCACCACTGACGGACAGACGGACTGTGATTATAGAGCGATGAAGTGCTTAGACTCAGACAACATTTACTCTCACTCGTCTCACTCACATACATGACTGACTTTCTTCAGTTAAACACAAAATGTCTGTGATTTTGTCCATGTAATGGCAGTCAATGGGGTCCAATGTTGTTTCAACACAAATGTTCTTCGATATGTCTTCTTTTGGGTTCTACAATTCTTACAGTCTGAGTCTCTAGTACTGAGACTGCTCTCATTAGAGTTACAAATGACCTGCTCTTATCATCTGATCGTGGTTGTATCTCTCTATTAGTGCTACTGGATCTTAGCACTGCGTTCGACACTATTGACCACAACATTCTTTTGAATAGACTAGAAAACTTTGTTGGCATTAGTGGAAGTGCATTAGCATGGTTCAAATCCTACTTATCTGACCGTCATCAATTCATAGCAGTGAATGAAGAGGTATCATATCGATCACAAGTGCCGTATGGAGTACCTCAAGGCTCAGTACTAGGGCCATTACTCTTCACGCTTTACATGTTACTCTTGGGAAATATCATCAGAAAACCCGGTGTTTGCTTTCACTGTTATGCTGATGATACTCAGCTCTATATTTCTTCACGGCCCGGTGAAACATACCAATTTGAAAAACTAACGAAATGCATAGTCGATATAAAAAACTGGATGATGAGTAATTTCTTACTACTAAATTCTGAAAAAACAGAGGTGTTAATTATAAGACCGAAAACCTCTGTATGTAATAACCTAGAACACTGTCTAACACTTGATGGCTGCTCTGTCAGTTCCTCGTCATCAGTTAGGAACCTAGGTGCGCTATCTGACAGCAATCTTTCCTTCGAAAGCCACATTTCTAGCATTTGTAAAACTGCATTTTTCCATCTCAAAAATATATCTAAATTACGATCTATGCTCTCAATGTCAAATGCAGAAATGTTAATTCATGCGTTTGCTGGTTCGTCTGGTCAGAGGAGAACTGGCCCCCGACTGAGCCTGGTTTCTCCCAAGGTTTTTTCTCCATTCTGTCACCGATGGAGTTTTGGATCCTCTGGCTTGCTTAGTTGGGGACACTTAATTTCCAGTGATATCGTCGACTTGATTGCAGAGATAATATTTAAACTGAACTGAGTTGGATGATGACATCACTGAATTCAATGATGAACTGTCTTTAACTGCAAATTGAGTGTTTACTATTGTCCTTTTGCATTAATGACACACCTATTTAATACTTATTAATACTATCTAATACAATAAAAGTTGCTTTGATATAATCTATATAAATAAAGGAGACTTGACAGTCATACAGGTTTGGATGGAAATTAGGGAAAGTAAATGATTTTTGGGTTGATTAACCCTTTAAATGAGGAGGTTATTCTGTCCTGAATGCTGCTGCGCTTCAGAGACGGATGTGACGGAGCTACAGAAAGCACACGATGGAGGAGAGGAAAGCGTTTGTGATGCAGAGACTGACACACAGTTCAGAGATCTGAATCTGCACATCTCTAGGCCACTCTGTTTCCATAGCAACCATTAAAATAGACCTCTCGATACAGTTGATGGCCTCACACACACACTCAGGCTCCGCCCCTCTGCAGAAGCCACTCACATCACTGTAATTAGCATAAGAGAGTCCTGTTTATGAGATGAGACACATGCATGCACACACATTCACACCGCACTGTAATCAGTGAAATGAGATTGATTGAGGCTTTTCGCAGATTACAGCTTCAGCTCACTTGGCTATTTCAGGAGCACATTACATGGATGAGGACCGTGTGTGTGTGTGTGTGTGTGTGTGTGTTCGGACAGGACAGCGAGATTCAGAGCGACTCACTGTTTACGTCTGTAACCACATACCGAATTATCTGGAAAATAATTAGCAATGGGTAAAAATTACATTTTATTATTATCGCATTTTATTATTACATTCAGAAATAATGTAAAATATCGGCAAAGCAAAACAAAACATTTTCAAACATCATAAACACTATAAACATATTTTAGTTCCTATAACTCCACAACAAATCCTTTAAATGTAAATATTCAGAACAGACCAGGTATTAAATTTATATTTACATTTAAATGTATATGTATAAAACTAAAATAAATTATACTGCCATTATTATAAACATTTATTTAAAGTGAAACTGAAACTACTGGTTTGTGGGAAATGTGCTTTACAAATAAACTTGAAGCTCATGTTCCTCTCTCATTCAACACAAGAACAAATGTTTTGTGCGTTTGACTGCATTATATAAGCTGCTTTGGAATGGAAGTCTCTGCATGTTTCAGATAATAAAAAATGTGACTTAAATATGGAAATATGTTAGATGGATGTAATAAAATGATGGACGATGGAAAAGAAGCTGTGGTCACTACTACCAGTCAACGCTTCCTCCTGTTGGCTCAGGCCAGTAAATGAGTGAGGAAGTTACTCTGCAGACCCTCGATCATCTCCGTTCCTCTCTGCTGACCTCCACCTGAACCGCTGAGAACATCACAACCTTCAAGAAGCAGCTGAGCAGACACACTGCTCCCGTAAGCACTTAGACACCAACACCCTGAACCGATACACTGACATACCGAACAAAAAACTCTTCTCTCGACCACGAATGACAACAAACCACAAAGACACGACAGCAGACAAAAACACGCATGAGCCTTACAGGAACCAGAATGAACATGTGTTCTCATGATGTTTCTAACACATGCGAGACTCTTTCATCTCTGGAACACAGAAGCAGGAACAGTGTGACGTTCTGACACTCTCATGATGCTTCTGCGATCCTGCTGAAGCTTCACTGTTCTGAGATGAAGAGTTTCGACCAGGATGTTCATTTAGTCGCACAGGCTGGGACTGAGATGAAGACTAAATGATGACAAGATTTTAAACTATTCATGAGAAACAATCTCTGGAGCAGAACACACTGCTGCAAACGTCTACTGAACAGAAGAACTGAGAGTCCATTGATATCATCTTAACAAAAGCATTGAGAAACACACACACACACATTCAGACTAAAGCGGTGCAGGTGTGAGGTGTGTCACATGACAATGATTTATTCATCAATCAGTCAGTCTGCACACGTGCGGCCGCTGCGTGATCATGAGTGCCAACACATGATGATCTCAAATGAATCTGATCTAATTACACCATCAGAAATGAAAATAAACCACAACACTCCATCACACACACAGATCGATGGGTTAGTAAACAGATAACATATTAACAGCCGCCCATCTGCCCAAACACCGTCTGCTGATGGATGTGTGTGTGTGTGTGATTGTGTGATTGTGATTAATGGAGTGATGCTAGTAACATGCGGACAGTCGAGCTGAAGTTACACACAATCACTTATTTCAGCTAGTCCTGCTGAAGCTTTTCTCTCTCCAGCCATAAAACTGCTTAATTCACTTAATTAGCTAAATTAAATAAAAAACAAGACCCAAATATTTGAGGAGGCATTAAATAAAACAGGAGAATTAAAGCCTTCTGTAATGTCATCATGACATCTCACAATACGGTAACTACTGATCAAAGCAACACTTCTCCAAATCACCGGACGAGTGATCACAGCAACATCGGCTGATCTAACACCCATCTGTGGATGAGGACGAGTCAAACACCGGCCCAACCAACACCACTGACCCCCAGAACAATGACTAGCATTATAATAATAACCAGAACAATGTCTAGAATTATAATAATAACCAGAACAATGTCTAGAATTATAATAATAACCAGAACAATGTCTAGAATTATAATAATAACCAGAACAATGTCTAGAATTATAATAATAACCAGAACAATGTCTAGAATTATAATAATAACCAGAACAATGTCTAGAATTATAATAATAACCAGAACAATGTCTAGAATTATAATAATAACCAGAACAATGTCTAGAATTATAATAATAACCAGAACAATGACTAGAATTATATCTGTAACCAGAACTGTAAACAAAACCATAATTATAACTATAACAATAACTATAATGAGTACAACAACAATAACGATACAATAACAATAACCATGACATAACCATGTTACATCCATAACAACAACTATAATGATACCCATAACAAAATTGTAACCAAAACTAACTAACTAAATATAAGCATAACTACAATAGCTAATGATAACGATTACGACAATAATTTTAAAGATAACTATAACAATGACTATTACCATAACTGATTATAACTATTACAATAACTATAAGAATTACTAATGACAACTATAATGATTATAACTATAACAACAACAACTACAACAATTACTATAATAACTATAACAATAACTATAACCATAACCAGAACTAATGATAACTATAACAATTACTAATGATAACTATAACGATTATAACAATAACTCTAATGAGATAACTAAAACCATAACTAATGATTACAATAACTATCACTACTAATGATGACTATAACTAATTAGCTATAACTAAAACTAATTACAACTATAACAATACTTAACTATAACTATACTAATTATAATTAATTATAACTACAACTATAAACATGACTAATGACAATTATACTGATAACTATAACAATAACTAATGATAACTAACAATAAGTATAACAATAACAATACTTATATCAATAACCATAAATAATAATAACTATAACAATAACGATAACGATAACTGTAACAATGAAGGATTCTGACTGGCTGTCAATACTTTTATCGTTTATCAGCTGAAAAAAAAAGTTCTGAAAGTGATTCCAACGATATCGTTCCTCTGTGTCGTTATCGTTACAGTTGTGCTGCAGAATTCACAATGCTCTTATTCGCTTATTCTCGATTATAACACTTTCTGGTTATAATGATGTTTACAGTGATCTTTCCTGGTGTGAACGGCTCTGAAGAGCAGAAGTCGTACGTTTAGCAGTGTGACTGTAACGGAGCTCAGTAAAACACGTCCTGAACCAGCACACTGTTCTGGAGCAGGACTAAATGAGGATGGGTTTGGCTGAATGATCCCTTGAAACACACACACAGATACACACACACTTGTGTTTTTCTGTAATGTCATCATGACATCTCACAATACGGTAACTACTGATCAAAGCAACACTTCTCCAAATCACCGGACGAGTGATCACAGCAACATCGGCTGATCTAACACCCATCTGTGGATGAGGACGAGTCAAACACCGGCCCAACCAACACCACTGACCCAAACACCGGCCCAACCAACACCACTGACCCCCAGAACAATGACTAGCATTATAATAATAACCAGAACAATGTCTAGAATTATAATAATAACCAGAACAATGTCTAGAATTATAATAATAACCAGAACAATGACTAGAATTATATCTGTAACCAGAACTGTAAACAAAACCATAATTATAACTATAACAATAACTATAATGAGTACAACAACAATAACGATACAATAACAATAACCATGACATAACCATGTTACATCCATAACAACAACTATAATGATACCCATAACAAAATTGTAACCAAAACTAACTAACTAAATATAAGCATAACTACAATAGCTAATGATAACGATTACGACAATAATTTTAAAGATAACTATAACAATGACTATTACCATAACTGATTATAACTATTACAATAACTATAAGAATTACTAATGACAACTATAATGATTATAACTATAACAACAACAACTACAACAATTACTATAATAACTATAACAATAACTATAACCATAACCAGAACTAATGATAACTATAACAATTACTAATGATAACTATAACGATTATAACAATAACTCTAATGAGATAACTAAAACCATAACTAATGATTACAATAACTATCACTACTAATGATGACTATAACTAATTAGCTATAACTAAAACTAATTACAACTATAACAATACTTAACTATAACTATACTAATTATAATTAATTATAACTACAACTATAAACATGACTAATGACAATTATACTGATAACTATAACAATAACTAATGATAACTAACAATAAGTATAACAATAACAATACTTATATCAATAACCATAAATAATAATAACTATAACAATAACGATAACGATAACTGTAACAATGAAGGATTCTGACTGGCTGTCAATACTTTTATCGTTTATCAGCTGAAAAAAAAAAGTTCTGAAAGTGATTCCAACGATATCGTTCCTCTGTGTCGTTATCGTTACAGTTGTGCTGCAGAATTCACAATGCTCTTATTCGCTTATTCTCGATTATAACACTTTCTGGTTATAATGATGTTTACAGTGATCTTTCCTGGTGTGAACGGCTCTGAAGAGCAGAAGTCGTACGTTTAGCAGTGTGACTGTAACGGAGCTCAGTAAAACACGTCCTGAACCAGCACACTGTTCTGGAGCAGGACTAAATGAGGATGGGTTTGGCTGAATGATCCCTTGAAACACACACACAGATACACACACACTTGTGTTTCTTGATGAGATTTGATTTGTGTGAAACTCTGATGAGAGCAGCAGCTTTATCACAGATTATCACAGATTACCGTGTGTGTGTGTGTGTGTGTGTGTGTTAGGTGTTGCCATCTTTACATCTTTATGTGATCAAACTTCTGACAGTCAAAACTCAGCAGCCGATGGACAATGTGAGAAAAACAGCCTCATAAACACAACGAATAATGAAACTGATGAAAATACTGAAAGAGGTCAACGGCAGGGGTGTGTGTGTGTGTGTGTGTGTGTGTGTCTGTGTCTGTGTCTCACCTTGTGTGTTTTCAGCCGAACTCTCACTCCTCCATCTCAGAAACCACATGATGCTGTAGCGTTCTCATACCCTACTGCACACACACACAAACACATCAGTATTAGTGGAACATATGTGAAATATTCTTTATATATTCAAAATAGAGTGATTGACTAATGCACCTCACAATCAATAAAGCATCTGTGTGTGTGTGTGCATAGCGTGCATCTGTTTCTCTGTGTGTACTGTATCGTGAAATACTTTGACAGCCCACCGATGAGGACATTTCACTGGTCCTCGCTAGTTAAAAAGTCTCACATATCAGCCAGAAGATGTTGTTGATGTAACATTAACCTGATAGAAAATCAATGGAAGTCTATGCAATATCTCATTAAGATAGCCAAACAAACATGAGTGTGCGTGTGTGTGTGTGTGTGTGTGTGTGTGTGTGTATGTATGTTACCTGTTGACACACAGAGCAGTCAGTCTGCAGTATTTCTCTCTGTTCTTGTAATTGTGTGTGTTTGCCCTCTGGAGCTGCTGATCTTCAGCGTCCTGGTTGTCAGACCGTCTGCAGAGAGAAAAGACCTTCATTTTCAGACAGAACTCACACACACACACATACACACACACAGACTCTCTCTCTCTCTCACTCACATACACACTCACACTCACACACACACACACACACACACACACACACACTCTCTCTCTCTCACTCAGACACACACTCACACACACTCATGTTCAAATTCACTGAGAACAAAATCATTTACATAAATGTTCTCTGTTAAATTGTTTTCTCTTTCTATGAGTTTGTGTTTTATCAAAGTTTAGCAGGCAAAAAAGTCGAGAAAAAGAACAAACTATCACACATTTAAGACGTACATGAAAAGAATCGTGTGCAAAAACAGCGTTTGTGATCCATATCAGAAACCACAACAATATTCTGACTACATAAGCACAGTATTAAATATTTGATTATAAACAATGTAATTACAACTCTCTAATCATTTCTAAATTAAGTTAAATTGAAGTAAATTTTTATATTCACAATACAGTTTCAAAGCAGCTGATGTTAATGCTTATAATATCTTAATATCTTCATGCCTTACAGTGGCGTTATCAGATTGGAGCTGGACGATTCTGCAATGACAAATCAAGAAGTTGAGACTTGCTATATTGTATATATCGCTTTATGTGACTTTATGTGTGTGAGTGAGTGAGTGAGTAAGTGAGTGAGTGAGTGAGTGAGTGTGAGTACGTGAGTGTGAGTGTGTGTGTGTGTGTGTGAGTGAGTGAGTGAGTGAGTGAGAGTGTGTGAGTGTGTGTGTGTGTGTGTGAGTGAGTGAGTGAGTGAGTGAGAGTGTGTGAGTGTGTGTGTGTGTGTGTGAGTGAGTGAGTGAGTGAGTGAGAGTGTGTGAGTGTGTGTGTGTGTGTGTGAGTGAGTGAGTGAGTGAGTGAGAGTGTGTGAGTGTGTGTGTGTGTGTGTGAGTGAGTGAGTGAGTGAGTGAGAGTGTGTGAGTGTGTGTGTGTGTGTGTGAGTGAGTGAGTGAGTGAGTGAGAGTGTGTGAGTGTGTGTGTGTGTGTGTGAGTGAGTGAGTGAGTGAGTGAGTGTGAGTATGTGAGTGTGAGTGTGTGTGTGAGTGTGTGTGTGTGTGAGCAAGTATGTGTGTGTGTGTGAGTGAGTGAGTGAGTGAGTGAGTGAGTGTGAGTATGTGAGTGTGAGTGTGTGTGTGAGTGTGTGTGTGTGTGAGCAAGTATGTGTGTGTGAGTGAGTGAGTGAGTGTGAGTGTGTGAGTGTGAGTGTGTGTGTGTGTGTGTGTGTGTGTGTGCATGTATGTGTGTGTGTGTGAGTGAGTGAGTGAGTGAGTGAGAGTGTGTGAGTGTGTGTGTGTGTGTGTGTGTGTGTGTGTGAGCAAGTATGTGTGTGTGAGTGAGTGAGTGAGTGAGTGAGTGAGTGTGAGTACGTGAGTGTGAGTACGTGAGTGTGAGTGTGAATTCGTGTGTTCATATGAAGTCGCTTTCATTCTGTGCTGAATGGGCGAGGCGGTGTGAGGACGCGATGGCTGCACGGAGGTGTTTGTTTGTGTTGGCGTCTCTCAGGTGTCTGGAGTGTCGCTCGCTGCGCGTCTGGCAGGTATAAACAGGTGTGAATGTGACGGTGCAGCCGTTCAGTCTCACATTGCTTCCCCTGAGCGGAGAGACGTTTCTGATCAAACCTGCAGGTTTTAAATCAGACAAAAGCTAAATATCTGTGTGTTTGGTCAAATTCAGGTAAAATGTACTAAGATGCACACAGCAGCTACACTATAAATATTAATACATAATCAAATAAACCACTAGAATGCAATGCAAGGCACTTAGGGTAAATGTCTTCAAAGTAGAAATGGTTTATTAAAGGGGTCATATGATGCTGCTAAAAAGAACATTATTTTGTGTATTTCGTGTAATGAAATGTGTTTATGCGGTTTAAGGTTAAAAAAACACATTATTTTCCACATACTGTACATTATTGTTTCTCCTCTATGCCCCGGCTTTCTGAAACGTGCCGATTGTTACAAAGCTCATCGATCTGAAAAGCGAGGTGTGCTGTGATTGGCCAGCTATCCAGTACGTTGTGATTGGCCGAATACCTCAAGCGTGTGACGGAAATGTTACGCCCCTCACCATACTGTGATGCCCTGTCCGGCCGGAGCGACGAGACAAACACATTAAAACCCATTACAAACGAGGCATTTGTTGCATCCAGTGGGGACATAATTACTGATTATAGTGACTTATACTGTCTTTTTACGCTTTGCATCGTGCCGCGTAAACATAAAACCATGTCTGCATTTGTGATCGGAGAAACAACAAACAACAAGCGCTACTCTACACTGCTCAAAACTCGCGTTTGAATCGTCAGTGGCAAATCCTTTAAATATGAAAATGTACCTTCAGGCTGTGAGTAAGCATTATTTTTTCAGCATCATAGACTGTGGTCAGCATGCACGCCGAAGGGGAAACGGGAACTGAATTCACCGGAACATCGGCGGTTACTCTCCCAGGAAACCGTCCTCGTCCTCCATAAAATGCGCTGCACACATCTGAATATGTGGGTTGAAGTGTTCTGGAACAGTGTTGTAAATACAACTTAACCACTGATTTCTAGTCGTGTCCTCTTTTGGAAGACCAAACAAAGTAGTTTCGCTTTCACAACGAAGCACACAGCGACTTCACGACACGGCGGCGGCAGCAACAATACTACAGCGAGAATAAAAGTTACGCCTTCTTTCTTTGCGTGCACATTTGGGCGGCGTTATGTAAATCTTCCCACATCGTGATGTAGACATGTGGGGGCGTGTTAGAACGAGGCGTTTTAGGAGGGTGTTGGCGAGTCTTAACTTTTATAAAGAATATCTCTTTGGATTTGAGACTTTAGTCTATGTAACTTTAGGGATCTTAACTATTCACGAACATCTTGTAACACTCCAAAGAGAAAGGAACAATTGAAATCGCATCATATGACCCCTTTAAACATTATTTTTTGCTGTTCAGAAATGAACTGAACTGAACAGAACGCAACTAAATTCAACTGAACTGAACTGAATGATGTTAAATATGCTGTATTTGATAGCGTTTATGATCTGTGTGTGTTTCCGTTGAGATGAGGTGCAGCTGTTGACCCTGATCTCCCAAAAATAATGATGTCTGGGTCTGAACACATACACACACACACACACACTCTCTCTCTCTCTCTCTCTCTCTCTCACACACAC
>NW_015506569.1:140790-143290 GCF_001515645.1 Sinocyclocheilus grahami
CGTAAACATAAAACCATGTCTGCATTTGTGATCGGAGAAACAACAAACAACAAGCGCTACTCTACACTGCTCAAAACTCGCGTTTGAATCATCAGTGGCAAATCCTTTAAATATGAAAATGTACCTTCAGGCTGTGAGTAAGCATTATTTTTTCAGCATCATAGACTGTGGTCAGCATGCACGCCGAAGGGGAAACGGGAACTGAATTCACCGGAACATCGGCGGTTACTCTCCCAGGAAACCGTCCTCGTCCTCCATAAAATGCGCTGCACACATCTGAATATGTGGGTTGAAGTGTTCTGGAACAGTGTTGTAAATACAACTTAACCACTGATTTCTAGTCGTGTCCTCTTTTGGAAGACCAAACAAAGTAGTTTCGCTTTCACAACGAAGCACACAGCGACTTCACGACACGGCGGCGGCAGCAACAATACTACAGCGAGAATAAAAGTTACGCCTTCTTTCTTTGCGTGCACATTTGGGCGGCGTTATGTAAATCTTCCCACATCGTGATGTAGAATTGTGGGGGCGTGTTAGAACGAGCCGTTTTAGGTAGGCGTGGCTGACTCTTAACTTTTATAAAGAATATCTCTTTGGATTTGAGACTTTAGTCTATGTAACTTTAGGGATCTTAACTATTCACGAACATCTTGTAACACTCCAAAGAGAAAGGAACAATTGAAATCGTATCATTTGACCCCTTTAATGTAATACATATTTTTATTCTAATAATCTCAGCATATCTTCAGGACAGAGAGAGATGTCTATAGGTTTTAAATTGATTGGAAAAACAAATTTCTACACCAAATCAGGCAATAAATATAAATATAAATAAATATCTGTGCATTTGGACAAATGCAGGTCAAATTTGATAAAAGATGCATATTGCATCTTTAAAAACCAATGATAAAATAAAATGATGAAATAAGCATGTAGAGATTGAATGCAATGTAATTCACTTAGGATAAATAAATGTAAATAAACATCCACAAACTAATACATATTTTTATTAGAATAATTTCAAAATCTTTAGTTAGTAGTATTAATTATCTTTTTCTTTTACATTTACATTTAGTCATTTAGCAGACACTTTTATCTAAAGCAACTTACAAAGTAGAAGCAATCAGACCAACAAGAGAGCAACAATATACAAGTGCTGTGACAAGTCTCAGTTAGTAAGTGCTAGTATTAATTGGTCAGGTGCTGGCAAAAAAGATGTGTCTTTAGATGTTTTTGAAAATGGTCAAAGACTCAGCTGCTGGGATTGAGATAGGCAGGTTGTTCCAGCAGCTGGGAACAGTGGTGCAGCACCAGTGGTTGTCTTGTAGGCAAGCATCAGTGCCTTGAATTTGATGCGAATGGCTACTGGCAGACAGTGTAAACTGATGAAGAGAGGTGTGACGTGAGCTTTCTTCAGCTCGTTGAAGACCACTCTCGCTTCTGCATTCTGGATAGTTGCAGAGGCTTGATAATACATGCAGGAAGACAATGGTCCAGTCTGGAGAGAACAAGAGCTTGGACAAGGAGTTTTTGCAGTCTGCTCTGATAGGAAGGGTTTAATCTTCCTAATGTTGTATAAGGCAAACCTGCAGGACTGGGCCGTTGTAGCAATATGGTCTGTGAAGCTTAACTGATCATCCATCACAACTCCAAGGTTCCTGGCTGTCCTGGAAGGAGTTATGGTTGACGAACCTAGCTGTATAGAGAGGTTGTGATGAAGTGCTGGGTTGGCTGAGACCACAAGCAGTTCTGTCTTGGCAAGGTTGAGTTGAAGGTGATGGTCCTTCATCCAGCGAGAGATGTCTGTTAGACAGGCTGCAATGTAAACAGCTACCATCGGATCATCTGGTTGGAATGAGAAGTAGAGTTGAGTGTCATCAGCATAGCAGTGATAAGAAAAGCCATGCTTCTGAATGACAGATCCTAAAGATGACATGTAGATGGAGAAAAGAAGTGGTCCAAGCACTGAGCCTTGAGGAACCCCAGTAGCAAGAAGTTGTGACTTATCAACCTCACCCCTCCAAGACACCCTGAAGGACCTACCTGAGAGGTAAGACTTGAACCACTGGAGTGCAGTTCCTGAGATGCCCATCTTCATGAGGGTGGACAGGAGGGTCGGGTGGTTAACTGTGTCAAAAGCAGCAGACAGATCCAGCAAGATGAGTACTGAGGATTTGGAAGCTGCTCTTGCCAGTCTCAGGGCTTCAGGAACCAAGAGCAGTGCAGTCTCAATTGAGTGGCCGCTTTTGAAGCCGATTGGTTGTTGTTCAGGAGGTTGTTCTGTGCAAGAAACATAGAGAGCTGGTTGGAACACAACTCGCTCAAGTGTCTTTGCAATGATGGAAGAAGGGATACTGGTCTGTAGTTTTCTAAAAGCGCTGGATTTAGAGAGGGCTTTTTAAGCAGTGGAGTTACCCGAGCCTGCTTGAATGCTTTGGGAAATGTACCAGAGTGAAGAGAGGTGTTGATAGAGCGCAGGTATAGCTGAAGAAGAAATGGC
>NW_015506569.1:150790-168988 GCF_001515645.1 Sinocyclocheilus grahami
TAGAATGAAGAGAGAGAGCGAGAGATGAGTGTATTATAATGTGTGTTTGTGATCACACACACACACACACACACACACACCTGACTGAATTAAGACACACGTCTCTCTCTCTCTCTACGTCGCATACTGCATGTGTGTGTTCATGTGTGTGGTTTGCAAACGGAACACACACACACTCACACAAACTACAGTGAACACAAATCAACCTACCTACAGTCAAACACACCAGCCGCGGGATGAGGAGGAAGAGGAGGAGAAAAGAAGAAGAACAAGAGGTAAGAACACACAGTCTCTCCAAAACCTCCGGCTGCCGCTCACAAGTCAGAGAAATTATAGATGAGATAGATGGAGAAATAGACGAGCAGGCAGATGATGGACAGCACGAGCAAATGAAAAGAGAAAGCACCTCCCACGACCACGATGAGGAAGAAGAAGAAGAAGAACAAAAAAAACAAAAGAAAAAGGCGAATAGTCCGGCCGCCTCCGTGCTGCTGCTCTTTTGGAGGGTGTGTGTGTGTGTGTGTGTGTGTGTGTGTGTGTGTGTCCCTCTCTCTGACGCCTCACAAAAACACCTGCTCGCAGCACACACACACTCACATGCTGCTGTCGGGACACACACACGCTGCATCTGTATGACTGCGCCAAACACACACACACACACACACACACTCGAGCGCTGCTGCTGGTGAAGGAGTGCAGACACCGGGCAGATCTCTCTCTCTGTCTCTCCATCACTTCATCAGTATTCACTGGCAGACAGCGCTGCTGAGAGCTGCTGTGTCTCCCTCTGCTGGCACGGACTGCCACCAACGTATCTGTCAAGTCCTGTCTTTGCACAACCCATCGAGATCCCTCCAGTCATCTGATCAGAGGCTGTTGACTGCTCCTAGGGCAAGACCAGGGGCGCCTTTAGGTGACCAGAGGCCCCTGGGCTAATGCTTTTTTTTTTGTTGCTGAGAAGTCCTTTATAAGCTCGGTAAAATCCAGTTTCTGTAGAACGTCACTCTAAAGAGACATTAGAGTCAGATGACAAAGACGCTCCTGGCCCGTGACAGATCGCAGCCTGTTTTTTACTGAGGCCCGTTTTGAGAATGAACGCTCACCGGAGACTAATCTCCGTTGTTTTATTATCTTGATGAGAGTTCTTGCCGTGGTGTTGGTTTCATTTTTCATCTACTAACTCCATTTCCAAATCTCTGCAGTACTTATTTTGCAATTTTGTTGCAGACGAATGCAGCTCTTCTGGAGGACTTTATTTAAAAAACCAAAGTGCTGGTTTACAGTGTCGTAGGAGCTGAATCTGCGCTGCAGCTCCGCTACAGTCTGTCAATCACCAGTACAAACACGCTAGATGAGAACAGACCACGTGGATTCGCCACTGCACTTTATGCGCTTCTCTGGTGTCGAGAGTCCGGTTTGTACACCCCAGGCCCAGACACATTTGAATTAAGCACATTAGAATCCCCCCTATGACTTGTGATGGGCAAAAACTTAAGGAAGCGTTCCTCAATGCCACCCTCTCGTGAGAGGTAACACCAAATCAGTGTGAGCTGATCAGTGTGTGCCACATCAAGGGTAGAATCAACACTGACTGAGAAATATTTTGCTATCTCAATTTCATTCAGAATATGACAAAGAACCTTCTCTCCCATCAGCTGAATGAATTCTTCACAGATCCCGTGAGAAAGGTAAGAAAGCTGTCCTTTTCCCTGCATTCCCATATTTTTCGATGTGCGCTTTTAAGAATGGATCAAACTGGGTAATTAATTCTAAGATTCCCAAATAGTTTCCGTTGCTGGGATTACCAAAAACGGCACTATGACCCCTAAAAGGAAGGCCCCGCTCTGCCAGGACTCGGTGAGTCTCGGAGCCCTCATGCTCCACTATGCGTTATTTAGCATGCTTCCAGGCACTGAAACCACTTGTGAACGTGTTGGCTGTATCTCCAAAAATGTTACTTGCAAAACACAACATTTTTCCTTGGGAAGGTGAATACAAAACCCATTCTCTGGTCACACACTCTCCATTTCCAAGTTCACGTCTGAAATAACTTTGTGAAAAGTGAAGTTTCTGATGTTTATACACACGTTCTGAAGCTGACACTTACACAAGATACAGGTCCTTTTTTGGCCCAGTATGCCCGCGCATTATAGTCTATTTTATTCCAACAGCCCGGATCTGTACTGAAAGAATCATTAACAGTGTTCTCGAAACAGAATCAGGGCTTGCTGTGTCGACTCTGCTGCACCCTAAGACTAATTGAGGTAGACGCATCTTCTATATTAGCAGGTGCACTACAGACATTATCAAGGCCCATAACGGGTGTAGATATTCTTTCACCTTTTGGGCAGTGTTGTTCAGAAGGTTTTGTTGTTTTATTGCCGCTGTCTTGATTGTCTACAGGGCACATTTTAGATCCATTTTGAAGCCTGTTGCTTTGGCTAGCATCCTCAAAAGGCCGGTTAACATCAGTTGTTGCAGAACAGGTATTACTCTCTGCAGGCTTGAAATATCCTGTAAGTTTGGGTATTTTTTTAAAGCTGCAGATTGCGTTGTTTTACCAGTTTGTGCATTTTTCTTTTTTGTGCCCCACTCTCGTGCTTCTTGCAGTTCGCCATTGTTTACACTATTTAGCATACAGTCAGTCACAGTGCGCTGGTTAACAAAAGGATGTATCCATTAACCAATCAACGCCAAGGGCGGAAAATTACAAATCTCCTTAATTAAAGAAATGTTGACACTGATTTCTATGGAAAGCAGCAACAATAATCCTTTCAATTAAAATTGCTTTATTCCTATCAAGTTTACATTGTGTGGGTAACTATAAAGTGTACTCTGTTTTTCTCCCAGTTCACTGGCCACTTACTTTCATGTATTTGGGGAGAAATGGGTGAATCATGTGATGTTAATCTGACCAATCCACATGACAGCGTCCAGCGCGCATTATAGATCAACTAACATTTAGGTTGTTAAAACAGCCAAACAAATTATTTTACACATATTTGACAATCATAATAGGCTGTATCATACTGTATATGATATAGCTTACTGTTTATGATATAGTTAACAAATTTCTGGATATTTTGAATAAAAATTTACACATATTTGACAATCATAATAGGCTGTATCATACTGTATATGATATAGCTTCCTGTTTATGATATAGTTAACAAATTTCTGGATATTTTGAATAAAAAATGGAAAAAAGCGATACATCTGTGCACTACTGTGTCTGCATGACACGTGCGTCGCTATGGAAGTAGTAAAATGATACGTAGATTATTTAATCATTTATATTGCGTTTTTGTATAATTACCAATGTCCATTCACATAACATATCACAAAAAATAAAAATAAATAACTCAAGCTGTTATTGCATGTACTCTTGGTGGCCCTAAGCAGCCACTTAGTTCACTTATGCCTTGGGCCGGCTCTGTATATATATATATATATATGACGTTATATTAGTGCCATAAACTTGTGAAATATATTTAGTATACATCATTTTGGGACTGAATTCTCTTAAAAAACATGAAGATGTACTACACCTATTGAAGCTTTGAATTTTTAAACATTTACTTATTAATGAGCAAGTTGCTAATCAGATGCAATATGGTTTTAGTTGAAAAATATGAACTTATGACTGTTTTATAAAATTAAATAGGGTTAAATAATACATTTTTAAATAATAGATTTTCAATCAAATTAACTTCAACCTTTCACAATTATTGGTTATCTGTCTAATTGATCTAATAGCAATTATATGAGAAATGCATTCAAGTCCTGTCAGATAGATTGTATTTAGGAGCTGAAAGCACATGGACGCCACCACAAAGTCATAATTACGAGTGAAACGCTGAACCTTCTTTAAGCCCAGAGTTTCTGTCAGTGATGTTTCTGCAATGGATGTTTGTAATGTTTTGTAGTCTGTACTGTAAATTTGTTAAAATGTGTTAAAAACAAAACAAAAAAAACATTTACAATACAAAGTCACATACATAATATGATAGTATTGTAAAATTATGATTCAATTTACAGCACTTTCATAAATGGAATAAAATCATAAAAAAGCTAAAACAAGCTTCTTTTTTTTGTAGAAATGGTAAATCACCATCTTACTCTGACCAGAGTGACTTGAGGGCACTTGATGATTTCCTAACTCATTAATACAAACTTCCCAGGAAGACTTGAACACACAAGTTTCGTGTTTCCCATGTGTAATTATGACATTACAGTGGCGTATTCATCTGCGTTCAACTTGTAAATATGACCTTTCCAAAATGCCAAATGCTGTACGCTAGTCAAAACTGTGGTTATGTGAGAAATAAACATTTACATTTAGTCATTTTGCAGACGTTTTTATCCAAAGCGACTTACAATTGGGGAATATATAAAGCGATTCTTCTTAAAGAGGCAAACAGATACAGGAAGTGCTCGTAATACCAAGTTTCAGGCATTGTTTAAATAAGTACAAGCTAGAAAGGGAAGGAATAAATAAAGAGAAATTCATCTTAATTTAATATGAAGTCAAGTAGCGTTGAAAGAGATGAGTTTTCAGCTGTTGCTTGAAAATTGTCAGGGATTCAGCATTCCGGATAGGGGTGGGAAGATCATTTCACCAGCCAGGAACGGTGAACGAGAATGTTCTGGAAAGTGATTTTGAGCCTGAACAAGGACTATCTTCAGCATGCATCACATTATTATTAATGAAACGAGCATCAGCGGTACCTCAGGATCTGCTCATGCTGGAAGGGAAACGGTTCCTCTCCGAGGGTCTTCCCCTTCACCACAGATCTCTAATGCAGCTCTACCTGTGGTTCCAGTCGCTCTGCATGAACCTTCACTTGCTTTGTGGACATATAGTCTGGACCAAAGAAAATTAGAGGCATTAGAGACGGTCGAGCTCACTGTCTCATCACAACGAAGCACAAAAACACTTTCCAGAACTTTCACATTCACTGTTCCTCAGTGGTGGTAAGCTCTTACCTACTCAACCCAACATCTTCAAGAAACATGTGAAGAAACGACTCTTCTGTGAGCGCTTGATCCACTTTCTACACTCTGAAACCCGTGATCTGCTGCGACTGGTTTAGAGCGGTAAAATGTATGTACAACATAATATCATATATAATAAAACAACAACATGAAATAACTAAATAAAACCCTAGCCTTCAAATAAAAAATAAAATCAAATAAATTCTAATTTACAATATAATACAATATAATTTACCATTTAAAATTACAATAATATAATATTCAAAATAAACAATAAATATAATGGCTATGGCATTTGTATGACTTTCTAAAAGAAGAACTCGAACGAACAGATTAAGGAATAGTTTTTATGCCAAAGACATTTCTGTTTTGAATACTGCAATAACTTAACTGAACATTATGTTGAAAATTCAATGTTAAATATGAGTCGTGTAACTGACTGTTGAACGTGAGATGTGTTAGGTGTGTAATGGTGTGTTTTTTTTAAATATTTTTGATCCTGTCATCTGTTTACTATTTATTAGATTTATTTATTTTGTTAGATTATGCACCCAATGGGTTGCATTTCAATTTTGTTGTACTTGTACAATGACAATAAAGACATTCAATCCAATACTCAATAAAAGAGGAAAATTAAGAGCCTAAGTGAGATTGGTCTTGTGTAAAGTGGCCTTCCACATGACTCCTTATCTATCAAGAAAACACATCAGAGGTCTTTCACACAGCAGCTTTACACTGAAAACACATGGCCTATGTCTTAACGTCAACAAAGACTCATTCGTTGGGACATTGTGGGAATGAAAGATATACAAATGATGATATCAACACAAAGAAAGTCCTTTGTTTAATGCTAAAAGCATGAATGTAAATCTATGTATGTAAATGTTCCAACCTGAACACATTTCTGCTAAATCTTATCATCTGATCCTCCATCTTCACTAGAAATTGACTCTGGATATTTACATGAAACTGTGCAAATGTGGCTCCTCTGAAGCTGATCTCCATCCAGCTCGCAGAGATGAAGCTTGCATTTCATCACATCTCTAGACAGCGTCTGGTGGGATAAAGTAAAGTCAGACCGTCAGTAATCGCATGATCTACCCTGGTGTGAAGCCGAGGCAGACTGCATTATCCCACATATGAGAGATACATGAATCCAGCACATTTTGAAGAACGTTGGAAACCAAACAATATTGGAGTCCATTGACTGGACAAAAAACAAGATGTTTGAAAGATTATGTGTTCTTCAGTTATCTTTATTAAGATGCATTTATATTGTGACTGTGCCTCAGATGTATTTGCAATCAACTGTAGCCAACTGTATTTTTGTTTTACAAAAGTATGACCCAAATAGCCCACATAATTAGCTCCTTACGTCAGCATCGGGTCAGTGTATCATGGGCCCTCCATGGGAGAGGTCCTATCAGGCTATCATGAGGTTATAGTATCATTGGCTCTCCATGGGGTGTTATTGTATTGTTTATGGCACATTTGTATAAAGGTCTGGTCTCACAGACAGTATCTTGGGTTAAGTTTCTTTGAAGGATGACATGTTAACATTGCTACTGAAGAACTGCTACATTACCACCTTCAATAAATTCTTCTCCCAACAAGAACTCTGTATTAGAGAAATCAAATACTTTGACAAGCCACCCAAACCACTGCTTACTCAAATACAGCAAACAATTTGGCGAGCCAGCCAGGAGAAACTGACCTGAATACAATAACCCAGTTTTTTAAATTTCTTTTGAATTCAAAATTTTCAAGATTTTAAAATGTAAGAAAGTAAAGTGTCATCAACAGGTTGTGCTGAAATTAATGCACAAACTATGATTATGACCACATGATGCAGCACTGCAGTCAAGGGGGCACGTTTGTGATGCATCAATCACCTACACTGGCCCCGCCCCTACAGTCACTGCTCATCTGCATAATCATGAGCTCTGTTCAACTTCACAGACAGTCACTCACAGACAGAACAAACATCACGTAAAATCAATGACATGCCGTTGTCGCAAATCACCATCAGCGTGAATGGCAAAGAGTTTTCCTTTGGGATCAAATTAAGCACTCTCACAACAAACACTGTGTGTGTCCTTTTATTATAGATTTACACACCACAAATATCACAAAGCTGTTTAAATTTTAAGATTTTAAGGTTTTAAGGTTAAGTGTTAAGAAAGTTGAGATATTTGTATTGGAAAAAGACATAATTCTTTGCAGCGCAAACACACACTCAAGGCTCAGAGTTGGTGCAGATGAAGTTGAGCCTGATGGTCGTAGGAAGGCTGACCCAGCGCTGATCTCCAGCCGACTGAATAGCTCCGGCTCTTTGCTCGCGGCAGTCGTGCGCTCTGGTGCCGCTCCCCGCGGCCCAGTTCTGATAACAGACCACCTCGCCACACAGCCACAGCCACATGTTCATGCTGCAGTAGTGATGCAAACCCATCCACACGGCTGCCGTCGAGGCTCTTCTCGCCACGTTCATCACCCGCTGCTCGATCTGAGGGCTGGGCACCGACACCAGGTCCACGTGGTTCTGTCTGCAGTACGTCATGGCTTCACTCCAGCTCAGATTCTGCTTGATGAGTATGAACTGATCTGGAAGAGACATTTTAGATTTTAATTGATGACGTTCTCTCATTTTACACATGCAAGTCCAAGCATCGACTCACCTTGACAGGCTGCTTTAAACTGTAATAATATTTCACATTTTATACTGTATTTTTGATCAAATAAATGCAGCTGTGGTGAGCAGAAACATTAACAATCCTAAAGAACCCAAACTTGTGCAGGGAGTTTATGAAGGCAGACATGCGTACCTGCGAGCAGAAGCGTGACGAACACTGTGTCCAGCTCCATTTCTGATGAGATTGTGTGCATCTGATGATCTGTCCATCTCTCTAATGCTCTTTCTCAGCTCCTCCCATCAAACCTCATCCAATCCTGCGTGTGTCTGCTGAGCTTCACCTCAGCTAAACATGATTTTCTTGCTTAGTATTTCTGTCTTCCAGTATTCCAGGACAAATATCTAAAGATTCTTCAATCAGGAAACCAGCACAGAGGAGAACCAGGATCATACTTATTCTATCTTTGAAAAACAAAATAGACAAAACAGAGAATGCAAACTGGACAGATTAACGCATATATTTGTCTTATTTACTGGGAAACAACACAAAGACCCGAACACACAAAATCAACTGACAAAAACTGAGATTATAAACCAGTTTCAGCACAATGCATTTTATGCGTTTGGCTGATGCTTTTATACAAACAATAAGAGTATTGTTTAATATTAGGTTCTCCATTACAAAAATTAAAACAATAAGGGAAAAAACTTCAAAATGGAGAAACACTCGTCCAAACACTGTTTAATAAAGTATAAACAGACACGCACTATAAGTAATCAGAGAGTCAGTTGCATTAGGGTTTGTTTAGTACCTGGTTTCTATTGTTTAGATTAATAGTTGCTGCGGGGAAGAATTTGTATAGTCTCTATTTTTATTCTTATTTTAATAAGCAAACAAACACTGCATTTGTTTGTAATTAGAATAATACCTGCTGGTAAGAGGAAGTGAATTTGTTATTTGTATTGCTCGTTTCATCCGTGGCTGTAAGCAGGGTTTGATACTGACTGAGGTCTGGGATGCTATAATAACACCTACAAACACAACTCATTATAGACCCTCTTTTAACTTTAAAAGAGACAGGCATGCAGATGTTTGTCTTACTGTCAGCAATCACGTGCCCGTGCTCTCTATGGGCTTTTTTGATTGTTGTCAGTGTAAATATTTGTTATTGTTGCCAGGTTTTGCTACAATAACAAACAAAGACAAGCCCCCAAAAAGTTAAATAAACCAAAATAGGATAAAGATATCACTAACTCCAATAGAGCCCCGATATGAAAATAGTTTAGCAAAGGTGCACAGATCCTCATTCACACGATATGAGCACACGCAGAACAGCGGTCGCTCGTGCATCCATGCACTGTAAAACAAGTTCGATTAAGTAAAAAACAATAGTTGAAACTCATTACATCAAAAATTGTGTTCTGCAAAAGAAAGAGTAAATGAGGGCTAGGCAGCGTTTTCATGTTGAGTGGACTATCTCTCTAAATTCTAGGCAACATGATCCCTTACAGCTCACATCTTCAGAAAGTTGGAGTCATCCTCAAGCAGACTGCCTGAAAAGAAAGCCACTGAGAAGTTAGTCAGGTTGTAATAAACACTAGAAAAAATATCTGTAAAGCACATGGCACAAAATCAGTTATCTGACTTCTAGGGGTGGGGATCACCAGAGGCTTCACGATACGATATTATCACGATACTTGTGTCACGATACAATATTATTGCGATTTTAAATATATTGTGATATTCTGCGATATATTGCAATTTATTACCTTTTTCCAACTTCAAATCATGTCCCCAAAGGAAAACTTTGACAACATC
This sequence comes from Sinocyclocheilus grahami, assembly GCF_001515645.1. Taxonomy (NCBI): domain Eukaryota; kingdom Metazoa; phylum Chordata; class Actinopteri; order Cypriniformes; family Cyprinidae; genus Sinocyclocheilus; species Sinocyclocheilus grahami. The sequence continues at coordinate 160,234 of NW_015506569.1, forward strand.
TGTTTTAACTAAAAAGAAACATTTCTCAGTTTGTTTATCTCACTTCAGTTTTGCCGTTTTCAGTTAAGCAGACCAACACTTTCATGAAAACCTGTCATAAATGTTGTGTGCACCTGGCAAGCTCAACTATTTGTATTCCAGTCTAATCTAGTCCACCTTAATTAAATGTAAACCGGTATGCACTGCTGTGCTACGACAGGTATTTAGAACAGTGCAACTTGTACTAAAAAGTTGTGCAGACCCTTCAGCAATTGGGGCATTTGAAAGTAAATTACGGTCAAATTTAAATTAAATTTATTAACTCTATTCTCATTAACTAGCATTAAGAGAGATTAATAAATACTGTAATAAATGTATTGTTCATTGTTCGTTCAATGTAGTAAATACATTAACTAATGGAACCTTATTGTAAAGTGTTGCCTTAATATTAAATATCAATATTATCATCATGGCCGGACTTACCATTGGGCTTGAATGGGCTGCAGCCCAGGGGCCCCGCCTTGTAGGGGGCCCCGCCTTAACCCGTTTACATTTGTTCAGTGATGTGCCAGTCAGAAATTATTAGCCGCATTTCAACTGCGCACACGGGCCAGCCGGGGCTAACAACTTCCAGTTTCCAACTTCGACATTCCAAGCCATAATCAAACAGTATAAACTGGAATTTATGAAGGACACCCGTATTAAATCACGTCTGCGCTGCGCCGAATCGCAGATTAATTTGTGATCACACGGCTACTTTAAACGGTTCCATTAAGCCTTAGCCCAAAAGAGCGCACATTTACAAAGATAATGATAAATTCTCAAATGTTCACGCCTCACTTCTTTACAGAGGATGATTCTATATTATATTAATGTTCCACTAAATTAATCTGAAGAGTTTTGAGCGCTCTCTCCCGTCCAAAGACTATAGAATACCCTAATATCTTACAGTCTCACTACCTCCACACAAAGTGGAGCAGACATTTCATCAAAACGATTAAAAGAAATTTAAATAGCCATTTACAGGGTTCGTACGGTCATGAAAAACCCCAGAAAGCTTTGGAAAAGTCGTGGAAATGTATTTTACAAATCTCTATATCATAGGATATATGTTTAATCATGTCCTGAATCTCGGTGCGGGATTGCGCATTTTGGTTTTACTCATTCCCGCAGGTTTCTCACGTTTGGAAAAATTCCCGCAAACATGTATTTAATATACAATGTAGGTTAGATGAGTTAAAAAAATTCACACAGAATATCAGATTAAGTCAATCATTTGAAAATAGTGAGAGTGGTTCAGATGTACCGCGTCTTCTGGCTCTCACTCTCTCAAAATCGCTTCACATCACAAGACTCAGTGCTTAATCGGGTCAGTGTTGCATCATCACAAAAGTTTATCATTTGCACGTCTTTTTAAACCATTCGGTACTCGCGTGCTCCAAACTAGTTTTCTTGGCGCTCACGGTCACATCCAAAGCGCGCGCACATGAAGCCGCCTCAACACCTCAAGAAAAAGTTGTTTATTTATTATTTTTAAAAATGTTTTCATTGTTTCTGACCCAAGTAACCTTGCATTTTAATAAATAATGTTACATAAAGACAATTAAACGGTCAGTAATTAATGAACAAGTTACTAGCAATAGCACAAGGATACCTTTTTCAGGTAGACTAGCCTAAAACTAACAGTAGCTGCTACTGTTCAGGAACAAACGATGTATAAAGTCATAGATATAGATTATATTTATATATGAGTCCATATTAAATATGAAACTGTTATTTAGTCAAGAGCATATTTGAGCAGACAGCAGGTATGACAGACTGACAGACAGTAGGTATAAACACATGTTAATGTTAACAATGTTAATTAATTAGGCCTATTGGTTATTGTTAATTAATGTTAACAACAAAAGACAAAATCACTCACTGCTCTTGACTGAATAACTTTTGTAACTTTAATTTTAAGAATTAATCTGTTGTTTAATTTACAGTGAATTTACTGTTTTTAATTTACAGTTTATTCCATTTCTGCAGCATTTCTGTACCTGAATTTGTTTTCCACCAAAGCTGTTTCTAAAACTAAATTCAGGTCCTAAGTTTAATTTATAATACTGGCTAAGCAAATTACAATATACTTAACATTCTGGCATTCAGTTATGTGATTATGTAGCCTAACTAATGTTCTCTGCATGAAGTAACGTCTGGCGCAGCCGCAGCCTGTGCTTATTAGAAAGCAAACAAATAGCATTAATAATCATTAATTTTCCTTAGCATATGCTATGATAAATCTGAACATTTGTGTAAAATAATGGAGCATTAGGTCATGAATATTGCCTTAAAAGTCATTGAAATATATTGGTAGAACGAACCCTGCATTTAATGAGTGAATGCCTACGATACAGGAGTTAGCCTATCACACAAACTAGAGTCCTGTTTTTCCGAGTATCTGCACGATGGCAAATGTACAATAAACACAGACACAAAATTCTGTTTTGCCCCATCAGTGCGTCTCCGAGCAACAGTGTTTTGTTTCTCAGCTTCACACGGACCAGTAAATGGTTCAAACAGGCTATAAGTACAGTCGTTTGCTAAGTTAAATTAATTAGCATTTTAAACAAATCGGTTGATTTAAGGATTCAACTCGCTCATTAAGACAGTCACTTGCTGCCACCTACTGGCGGTTGTAGTTTCATATTTTAAAAAGTAGCTAATTATTTCATTTTTGCAATCATTTAATATTTCTACATTAAAATGTTGTATTTAAACTGAACATAACATCTATGGATTTTGTTTATAGTGATTTAATTTTATTGTTAATAGCCAACATGTTTTTTATTCAGATTGAATTTATTAAATTTAAGAATCTGACATAAAAAGACAGATATGACAATAGATTTTCATAATAATACATCTGTTTTTTTCTGCTCAGTGTTATTTCAGGGTTTTGATCTCTCAACTGAGAGATCACATCCTGTTTATTGTATTATAGTGACTATTTAATATTACATCTAAACTTTGACTAGGCTAGACATGTTGCCTATTAATTGTATACAGTATACGAACCTGAAAGCATATTTTAATTTTTGTGTATTTTGTGTTACTCCATAATAATGTTCTAGTTGAGGGCATTTGTAGCATAGGTATGGGGCCCAAACATAACCTCAAGCCCAGGGGCCCCCGGCCCTGTAAGTCCTTCCCTGATTATTATTATTATTATGATGATATGTAGCCTATATTTTCGGTGCATCCCTACTTACATCCCCTCCTTGTTTACAAATCTGAAGTAAGTCCATACATCCGATTTAAATGCGGACGGGGCTTTCCTGATAACTTTCCACGATGCGGCCCTCTTCATTTTACTAACTTACTGCATGCTGAAGGTGACCCCGCTGACCTCACCAGAAAAAACTCAACACCACAATCTGGTGGATTGTAAAGAAATAGATTTTATTATTCTACCAAATAGTATAATAAAAGATAGATACTTGGCATTCGTGTATCGATACAGTATTGCCGCGGAAAATATCGCGATACTATGCTGTATCGATTTTTCCCCACCCCTACTAACTTCATGAGCATTATGTGAAATATGCTGCTTAGTCTGATCTCATAATACAAACCTTAAACTGTTAAATATTTATTTCAACCGTACAACTTACTTTTTGAAATGTCAAATTTTAAACAAGGACACAAAAATCTCTAAATAACACAAGCTTTACTGGCATGGCTTGAGCGGACTACATAAATACATTTTATAATACCTGTCCTTACAGAAATACATGGAAAAAAGTGAATCAAATTATTGCGAAACCTCTATGAAAACCATTACTTTATGTCCAGCCATGAGTGCCAATTAAATAGGAGTCTCATCCCGATATTTTGAGGTCATTAAAAATTTGATAACTAAAACCTTTTAATGTGTCACCCGAAGCAAAAGGGCAGACTTTTATATAATAAAAAAAAAATCTAAATACAGTAGCTTCAACAATTCAATCAAGTTTGAGTTTTAAGATGAAAGTCTAGATACCACATTAAAGAGCTGGCAGACCAATCCAGAAAGAATTCGGTGAGACTAACCCAGAGGGAACTAGAATATTCCAGAAAGGACTGAAGGGCCGGGAATCAGGGTCATTACCGTGAGACCTAGAGAGGTCTAGAGTGGCTATAGAGGGGTTTAGAGGGGCTATAGAGAGGCTATAGAGTTGTTTACAAATCTGAAGTAAGTCCATACATCCGATTTAAATGCGGACGGGGCTTTCCTGATAACTTTCCACGATGCGGCCCTCTTCATTTTACTAACTTACTGCATGCTGAAGGTGACCCCGCTGACCTCACCAGAAAAAACTCAACACCACAATCTGGTGGATTGTAAAGAAATAGATTTTATTATTCTACCAAATAGTATAATAAAAGATAGATACTTGGCATTCGTGTATCGATACAGTATTGCCGCGGAAAATATCGCGATACTATGCTGTATCGATTTTTCCCCACCCCTACTAACTTCATGAGCATTATGTGAAATATGCTGCTTAGTCTGATCTCATAATACAAACCTTAAACTGTTAAATATTTATTTCAACCGTACAACTTACTTTTTGAAATGTCAAATTTTAAACAAGGACACAAAAATCTCTAAATAACACAAGCTTTACTGGCATGGCTTGAGCGGACTACATAAATACATTTTATAATACCTGTCCTTACAGAAATACATGGAAAAAAGTGAATCAAATTATTGCGAAACCTCTATGAAAACCATTACTTTATGTCCAGCCATGAGTGCCAATTAAATAGGAGTCTCATCCCGATATTTTGAGGTCATTAAAAATTTGATAACTAAAACCTTTTAATGTGTCACCCGAAGCAAAAGGGCAGACTTTTATATAATAAAAAAAAAAAATCTAAATACAGTAGCTTCAACAGTTCAATCAAGTTTGAGTTTTAAGATGAAAGTCTAGATACCACATTAAAGAGCTGGCAGACCAATCCAGAAAGAATTCGGTGAGACTAACCCAGAGGGAACTAGAATATTCCAGAAAGGACTGAAGGGCCGGGAATCAGGGTCATTACCGTGAGACCTAGAGAGGTCTAGAGTGGCTATAGAGGGGTTTAGAGGGGCTATAGAGAGGCTATAGAGGGGTCTAGAGGGGTCTAGCGGGGTAATAGAGGGGTCTATAGGAGTCTAGAGAGGCTATAGAGGGGTCTAAAGGAGTCTAGAGGAGTTTAGAGGGGCTATAGAGGGGTCTAGAGGAGCAATAGAGGGGTCTAGAGGAGTCTAAAGGGGTCTAGAGGGGCTATAGAGGAGTCTAGATGGGCTATAGAGGGGTCTAGAGGGGCTATAGATTAGTCTAGAGGAGCAATAGAGGGGTCTAGAGGGGCTATAGAGGAGTCTAGATGGGCTATAGAGGGGTCTAGAGGGGCTATAGATTAGTCTAGAGGAGCAATAGAGGGGTCTAGAGGGGCTATAGAGGAGTCTAGATGGGCTATAGAGGGGTCTAGAGGAGTCTAGAGGGGCTATAGAGGGGTCTAGAGAGGCTATAGAGGAGTCTAGATTGGATACAGAGGGGTCTAGAGGAGCCTAGAGGGGCTATAGAGGGGTCTAGAGGAGCTATAGAGGGATCTAGAGGGGCTATAGATGAGTCTAGAGGGGTCTAGATGGGCTATAGAGGGGTCTAGAGGAGTCTAGAGGGGCTATAGAGGGGTCTAGAGGAGCTATAGAGGGGTCTAGAGGGGCTATAGATGAGTCTAGAGGGGTCTAGAGGGGCTATAGAGGGGTCTAGAGGAGCTATAGAGGGGTCTAGAGGGGCTATAGATGAGTCTAGAGGGGTCTAGAGGGGCTATAGAGGGGTCTAGAGGAGCTATAGAGGGGTCTAGAGGGGCTATAGATGAGTCTAGAGGGGTCTAGATGGGCTATAGAGGGGTCTAGAGGAGTCTAGAGGGGCTATAGAGGAGTCTAGAGGGGCTATAGAGGAGGCTACAGAGGGGTCTAGAGGGGCTATAGAGGAGGTTATAGAGGGGTCTAGAGGGGCTATAGATTAGTCTAGAGGGGTCTAGATGGGCTATAGAGGGGTCTAGAGGAGTCTAGAGGGGCTATAGAGGGGTCTAGAGGGGCTATAGAGGAGTCTAGAGGGGCTATAGAGTTGAGAAACCTGAAGTAGGGCATGCTCTACTATGGCAGGGAAAAAGCCCAGAGAAAATCCAGCAGGATCTCAGTACAGGTATATACCTGGGGAAAAGAGCCTTAAGGGCAGAGACCTCGGTCCAGGAAACAGAGCCGGGTCAGATACTTTTATGGTTACTAAGCAGGGATGTCAATCTCTTTCTTTGGTGTTCTGCAGAGATTGTATAATCTTTTTATCTCATCTGTGCAGCGCTGGGCAGTACTACAGCAACACGTGAAGCATCTGACTGTGAAATCTTTGTCAACTACAAGATGGGAGGCTCGAATTGATAGCGTGAAGGTGGTACGTGCCAGAGATTGTCGAAGCCCTGTCTGCCCTCCAGACATCTGCTGTGGAGAAGACTCAGAGACCATGTCCATAGCAAAGAGCATACAGAATGAGATAATGACCTGGTGGTTTGTCCTGTGTGTGGTAATCTGGTACAATGTCTTGTATCAGATTAACCATGTGAGCAAAATTCTTCAGAGCCCAAGTGTTCTCAGGGAAAACTCAGAGAAACTCTGGGAGTGCAAACATGCTTGAATAATTTCAGGGAAAGTGGACTTTCTGCCTGTCAAACGGATGCAAGAGAGATAGCAGAAGCTCTAGATATTGAGATGATGTTGCCTGAGAAAGGACAAGGCAAAGCATCACGGCAGCTCCTATATGAGGGCAGAGATCAGACACAATCCACTCCAGAAGAGTCTTTCAGAAGAGACTTGTTTCTGCCCTTGGTTGACACAGCCGTTGGAAGCCTCAATGAGCAACTTCTAGATTTGTATGGAAACCTGAGCATTGCTCTTCGTCTGCTGCTAACACTTCCCATCACCGTTGCCTCTGGTGAGAGGAGTTTTTCAGCTTTACAGTCTAGAGCCAAGAGAGGCTGTCAGCACTGGTACTAATTTCACCTGAACGGGGCATACGAAGGTCTTTGGATATGAAGGACATAGTGACAGCATTTGTTGTAGCTAAGGCTTGGAAGCACCATTTTTAAGGTGACAGTCCGTTCCTGTAAATATGAAGATTGTACAGTATTGTATCTTCTGCCATAAAGATGAATACTGATATTTTGTTAAAGAATACGCACTTTGTTTTAAAAAATAAACAATTTATGTTCTATTAAATGTGTTTTAACTACTTTTTGTATGTTGTATAAATATAGTATATCTAGGAAACAAAGATATATTCACAAAATAATCTTTTAGAAGGGCCTCATCTATTAATTTTGCCAGGGGCCCCCACTTCATCTTTTGCTTTTATGGTTACTAAGCAGGGATGTGCTGCAAAGAGGAGACTTTCAGGAGCCAGAAGTCGGTCTAGCAGTCATACAATGAGCTCTGGAAACAGTGTGAAACCTCAGAGGCACAGTGTCTCATTCCCGTCTCAGTTTCCCTGCCTAGTGCAGTGTGGAGATGTACGGTGTAAGCAGGGTTTGAAATTAACACCCGCCAACCCGCCAAATGCTGGTAAAAATCAGCTGTGGCGGGTAACGCTGTCAAATCATTAGCCAATTTGGCCGGTTACATTTCGTGAATTATGTTCACTCATTAATTTCTTGTGGAAGTTCATGCAAGCCAAATCTGTGCAGGGTTAGCGCAAATACTGAACTCGTGAGACATCATGACATTATCGAGTATATTGCAAAAGCTGACCAAAACACACCTACAGAGGCGTGCAAACGCAATGAGATGAAGTCTGGTTAGACCAACACAGGCTTTAGTGCATGTGCACATTTATAGTGTGCTCTTTCATTGCATGATTCAGTCTGTTAATATGCATTAACAATGATCACATACTTCAAGATAAGGAGGCAGAAAATGTATATATTTATATCAGTTCATATAGTTAATCAATATCACACGAAGAGTGCCGTTTTTTCTTAAAAAATCAGCATGGTTACAAACGTGATTTATTTTATACAACAGTTCAATAAACAATAAGTTAATATCTAGAGACTTATGTTTTAGACACCATATTGACTCGCTCTGGCTGTGATTGCTTCGGGCTGCCGCTGGTTCTCTGTATACTCTCCGCGCTCGATTCGCTCTGGCTGTGATTGCTTCGGTCTGCCTCTGGTTCTCTGTATACTCTCCGCGCTCGATTCGCTCTGGCTGTGATTGCTTCGGGCTGCCGCTGGTTCTCTGTATTCTCTCTGCGCTCGACTCGCTCTGGCTGTGATTGCTTCGGTCTGCCTCTGGTTCTCTGTATACTCTCCGCGCTCGACTCGCTCTGGCTGTGATTGCTTCGGTCTGCCGCTGGTTCTCTGTATACTCTCCGCGCTCGACTCGCTCTGGCTGTGATTGCTTCGGGCTGCCGCTGGTTCTCTGTATACTCTCCGCGCTCGACTCGCTCTGGCTGTGATTGCTTCGGTCTGCCGCTGGTTCTCTGTATACTCTCCGCGCTCGACTCGCTCTGGCGCTCTGGCTTTCGGTCTGCCGCTGGTTCTCTGTATACTCTCCGCGCTCGACTCGCTCTGGCTGTGATTGCTTCGGGCCGTCGGGCCGCCTCTGTATACTCTCCGCGCTCGACTCGCTCTGGCTGTGATTGCTTCGGGCCGCCGCTGGCTCTCTGTATACTCTCCGCGCTCGACTCGCTCTGGCTGTGATTGCTTCGGG
>NW_015506569.1:173788-177864 GCF_001515645.1 Sinocyclocheilus grahami
TTAGCGCAAATACTGAACTCGTGAGACATCATGACATTATCGAGTATATTGCAAAAGCTGACCAAAACACACCTACAGAGGCGTGCAAACGCAATGAGATGAAGTCTGGTTAGACCAACACAGGCTTTAGTGCGTGTGCACATTTATAGTGTGCTCTTTCATTGCATGATTCAGTCTGTTAATATGCATTAACAATGATCACATACTTCAAGATAAGGAGGCAGAAAATGTATATATTTATATCAGTTCATATAGTTAATCAATATCACACGAAGAGTGCCGTTTTTTCTTAAAAAATCAGCATGGTTACAAACGTGATTTATTTTATACAACAGTTCAATAAACAATAAGTTAATATCTAGAGACTTATGTTTTAGACACCATATTGACTCGCTCTGGCTGTGATTGCTTCGGGCTGCCGCTGGTTCTCTGTATACTCTCCGCGCTCGATTCGCTCTGGCTGTGATTGCTTCGGTCTGCCTCTGGTTCTCTGTATACTCTCCGCGCTCGATTCGCTCTGGCTGTGATTGCTGCGGGCTGCCGCTGGTTCTCTGAATACTCTCCGCGCTCGATTCGCTCTGGCTGTGATTGCTGCGGGCTGCCGCTGGTTCTCTGAATACTCTCCGCGCTCGATTCGCTCTGGCTGTGATTGCTGCGGGCTGCCGCTGGTTCTCTGAATACTCTCCGCGCTCGATTCGCTCTGGCTGTGATTGCTGCGGGCTGCCGCTGGTTCTCTGAATACTCTCCGCGCTCGATTCGCTCTGGCTGTGATTGCTGCGGGCTGCCGCTGGTTCTCTGAATACTCTCCGCGCTCGATTCGCTCTGGCTGTGATTGCTGCGGGCTGCCGCTGGTTCTCTGAATACTCTCCGCGCTCGATTCGCTCTGGCTGTGATTGCTGCGGGCTGCCGCTGGTTCTCTGAATACTCTCCGCGCTCGATTCGCTCTGGCTGTGATTGCTGCGGGCTGCCGCTGGTTCTCTGAATACTCTCCGCGCTCGATTCGCTCTGGCTGTGATTGCTGCGGGCTGCCGCTGGTTCTCTGAATACTCTCCGCGCTCGATTCGCTCTGGCTGTGATTGCTGCGGGCTGCCGCTGGTTCTCTGAATACTCTCCGCGCTCGATTCGCTCTGGCTGTGATTGCTGCGGGCTGCCGCTGGTTCTCTGAATACTCTCCGCGCTCGATTCGCTCTGGCTGTGATTGCTGCGGGCTGCCGCTGGTTCTCTGAATACTCTCCGCGCTCGATTCGCTCTGGCTGTGATTGCTGCGGGCTGCCGCTGGTTCTCTGAATACTCTCCGCGCTCGATTCGCTCTGGCTGTGATTGCTGCGGGCTGCCGCTGGTTCTCTGTATACTCTCTGCGCTCGACTCGCTCTGGCTGTGATTGCTTCGGTCTGCCTCTGGTTCTCTGTATACTCTCCGCGCTCGACTCGCTCTGGCTGTGATTGCTTCGGTCTGCCGCTGGTTCTCTGTATACTCTCCGCGCTCGACTCGCTCTGGCTGTGATTGCTTCGGTCTGCCGCTGGTTCTCTGTATACTCTCCGCGCTCGACTCGCTCTGGCTGTGATTGCTTCGGTCTGCCGCTGGTTCTCTGTATACTCTCCGCGCTCGACTCGCTCTGGCTGTGATTGCTTCGGGCTGCCGCTGAAAAAAATTTAATGGGAAGAGATAATTTTCCTCTGTACTGTAAAATAGGATTAGAAGTATCAAAAACAGACATAGAAAGGGTTCCTAGATGGAAGATTAAAGCTACTGATAAAGTTATCAGTAATAAAGAAAAGGCAGAGGTTTTGGCTGAGGCATTTGTAAAGGTGCATAGTAATGATAACATTTCAGAAGAAATGAGGGAAAAAAGAGTACAAAGATTAAGAGATAATCCAGATGTTTTAATTCAAAAAGTTTCCTCGGAAAGTCCAATGGATGCCATATTCACATTGAATGATAATTTTCCTTAAAATAGGATTAGAAGTATCAAAAACAGACATAGAAAGGGTTCCTAGATGGAAGATTAAAGCTACTGATCTACTGATAAGTAATAAAGAAAAGGCAGAGGTTTTGGCTGAGGCATTTGTAAAGGTGCATAGTAATGATAACATTTCAGAAGAAATGAGGGAAAAAAGAGTACAAAGATTAAGAGATAATCCAGATGTTTTAATTCAAAAAGTTTCCTCGGAAAGTCCAATGGATGCCATATTCACATTGAATGAACTAAAACAGGCACTGAAAGGGGTAAGACATACTTCTCCAGGGAAAGATGAAGTGTGTTATGATATGATCAAGCATCTATCAGAAAAAGCATTAAATATAATATCAAAACTTTACAATGAAGTATGGAAATCAGGGAAACTCCCGTATTCGTGGAAACAAGGCATTATAGTACCTATTGCAAAACCTGGGAAAGACCACTCTATTCCCATGAACTATAGACCTATTGCTTTAACATCAAACATGTGCAAAGTAATGGAAAGAATGGTTATTTGATTTGGAAACCAAAAATGTGTTACATCCATATCAGAGTGGATTCAGAAAGGGACGTAGTACACTAGATGCAGTTGTAAGCTTGGAGAATGAAATAAGGAAAGCTGTAATAGGAGGGGTTTTTTACATTGAGAAAGCGTATGACATGGTGTGGAAGGAAGGACTGTTAATTAAATTAGATCGAATGGGCATCAACGGGAGGTTATATAACTGGATTATGGATTTCTTGCAAGAACGAACAATACAAGTGAGAGTAGGTACTGAATACTCTGATATTTATCAAATAGACAATGGAGCCTCTCAAGGAAGTGTTTGTAGCCCCATACTTCTTAATATAATGATAAATTATATTTTTGGGGAAATTGAATTAGGAATAGGAGAAGTACTATATGGCGGAGCTTTGTGGATAAAAGGGAAGAACCTGCAGTATGTAGGACAGAAAATGCAGGAGGCTATAGCTGTTGTTGAAAATTGGGCTAATCAATGGGGTTTTCGTCTTTCAGTTGAAAAACCCAGGTAATATGTTTTTCAAAGAAGAAGAAAACTCCTGAAGTTAAATTAAAGTTGTATAAACAAACATTAGAGCAGGTATCACTAATAAGGTATCTGGGAGTATGGATGGATTCCAAATTAACATTTGGGTCACATATTCAGACGTTAGTTGATAAATGTAAGAAAGGAGTCGATGTGCCGAGGTGCTTGGCAGGAGTAGACTGGGGAGCTACTAGACGTTCTCTTAAAAGGGTAGACAGTGCATTAATTAGGTCAGCAATTGATTATTGTAGAATAGTATATGGCTCAGCATCAGCCTCATCATTAACTAAGATAGAGGTGATTCAAAACCAAGCCCTTAGAATGTGTTGTGGAGCGTTTAGATGCTCTACCTGACAGCTTTGCAGGTAGAAATGGGTGAAACACCACTAGACATTCGTGAAATTCAGCTTAAAATGGTATATTGGACTGGTATTAAAGGTCATTTTACCAATCATCCAGTAAAAAAAAATATTGGAGAGCTGCTGGGAATATGAGCAGACAAGCAGGCTCAACAAATAGATATCAAATAGTGTAGAGCTGCTGGGAATATGAGCAGACATATCTGAATAGTTTTGGCTGGACAGTAGGCAAGCAGGCTCAACAAATAGATATCAGTAATATTAGCCCCACGGTGGCTCTGCCAGTATATCCACCTTGGCTCTTCTCTATGCCAACAGCTGATTTGCAGATATTTAATTTAATAAACAAAAACAAGAAATATGTTCCCAAAGAGACAATAGTGCAGCAGCATTTAGATAGTCATTACTTTAGTTTTTACAAATGTATACAGATGGTTCTAAAGACCCAGAAACTGGGCGGACAAGTGATTCCATTGTGTGTGTGTGTAATCTGTGTGTGTGTGTAATCTGTGTGGGTGTAGTGTGCGCGTAATCTGTGTGGGTGTAGGGTGCGCGTAATCTGTGTGTGTGCGCGCGTAATCTGTGTGTGCGCACGCGTAATCTGTGTGCGCGCGCGTAATCTGTGTGTGCGCGCGCGTAATCTGTGTGTGTGCGCGTGCGTAATGTGTGTGTGTGTGTGTGTGTGTAATGTGTGTGTGTGTGTGTGTG
>NW_015506569.1:183283-186887 GCF_001515645.1 Sinocyclocheilus grahami
GCGTTATCTGTGTGTGTGCGTTATGTGCGTAATCTGTGTGTGTGCGTAATCTGTGTGTGTGTGCGCGTAATGTGTGTGTGTAATCTGTGTGTGTGTGTGTGTGTGCGTAATGTGTGTGTGTGCGTAATCTGTGTGTGTGTGTGGTGTGTGTGTAATCTGTGTGTGTAGTGTGTGTGTAATCTGTGTGTGCGCGTAATCTGTGTGATGTGTGTGTGCGTAATCTGTGTGTGCGTGTGCGTCATCTGTGTGCGCGTAATCTCTGTGATCTGTGTGTGTGTAGTGTGTGTGTAATCTGTGTGTGCGCGTAATCTGTGTGCGCGTAATCTCTGTGATCTGTGTGTGTGTAGTGTGTGTGTAATCTGTGTGTGCGCGTAATCTGTGTGCGCGTAATCTCTGTGATCTGTGTGTGTGTAGTGTGTGTGTAATCTGTGTGTGCGCGTAATCTGTGTGCGCGTAATCTCTGTGATCTGTGTGTGTGTAGTGTGTGTGTAATCTGTGTGTGCGCGTAATCTGTGTGATGTGTGTGTGCGTAATCTGTGTGTGCGTGTGCGTCATCTGTGTGCGCGTAATCTCTGTGATCTGTGTGTGTGTAGTGTGTGTGTGTGTGCGTAATCTGTGTGCGCGTAATCTGTGTGTGTGTGTGTGTGATGTGTGTGTGCGTAATCTGTGTGTGCGTGTGCGTCATCTGTGTGCGCGTAATCTCTGTGATTGTGTGTGTGTGCGTGCAATGTGCGTGTGCGTAATCTGTGTGTGTAATCTGTGTGTGTGTGTGCGTAATCTGTGTGTGTGTGTGTGCGTAATGTGTGTGCGTGTGCGTAATCTGTGTGCGTGTGCGTAATCTGTGTGTGTGTGTGCGTGTGCGTAATCTGTGTGTGTGTGTGTGTGTGGTGTGTGTGTAGTGTGTGTGTAATCTGTGTGTGCGTAATCTGTGTGTGCGTGTGCGTCATCTGTGTGCGCGTAATCTCTGTGATCTGTGTGTGTGTGTAGTGTGTGTGTGTGTGCGTAATCTGTGTGTGTGTGTGTGCGCGTAATGTGTGTGTAATCTGTGTGTGTGTGTGTGTGTGTGTGTGTGTGTGTGTGTGGTAATCTCTGTGATCTGTGTGTGTGTGTAGTGTGTGTGTGTGTGTGCGTGCGTAATCTGTGTGTGTAGAGTGTGTGTGCGTAATCTGTGTGTGTGTGTGCGTAATCTGTGTGTGTGTGCGCGTAATCTGTGTGTGTGTGTAGTGTGTGTGCGTAATATGTGTGTAATCTGTGTGTGTGTGTGTGTGTGTGTGTGTTTCAGGTGACCGGCGCTCAGTTCTGCCGGGCGCAGATGGATGCTCTTCATGCGGCGCGCACGTATCTCTGTCTGCTGACGTCCACGCGCCTGCACCTGCGTCTGCACGAGCACTACCACGCTCCCGGCGAGCGCTCACTCGACCAGGTGGCGGGACTCGTGGGGCTCCGGCTCCCGACGCAACCGGGCGGCAAAGGCTGGGAGACCTGAAGATGACACGTGTGTGTGTGTGTGTGTGTGTGTGTGAGAGAGAGAGTACAATAAACTCACTTTAAATCAGGAACAGTGTGTGTCAGTGAATCTGTTGGAATGCTGTGCAGATTCATACATCTGAAAGTCCAAATAAAACACAAGCTGCGTCCCAATAACAGACTATAAAAACATGGACGTAGTGTCCGTGACGTCACCCGTAGGTTTCCGAAGAGAGTTTTTGAAGCTCAAAAGTGGGCGGAGCCGGCCGTCGCCATCTTGGCAGCGCGTCACTCCCGGATAATCGAAGATGGGCAAAGAGGCGGGAGCTGAGAGAGAGAGTACAATAAACTCACTTTAAATCAGGAACAGTGTGTGTCAGTGAATCTGTTGGAATGCTGTGCAGATTCATACATCTGAAAGTCCAAATAAAACACAAGCTGCGTCCCAATAACAGACTATAAAAACATGGACGTAGTGTCCGTGACGTCACCCGTAGGTTTCCGAAGAGAGTTTTTTGTGTGAGAGAGAGAGTACAATAAACTCACTTTAAATCAGGAACAGTGTGTGTCAGTGAATCTGTTGGAATGCTGTGCAGATTCATACATCTGAAAGTCCAAATAAAACACAAGCTGCGTCCCAATAACAGACTATAAAACATGGACGTAGTGTCCGTGACGTCACCCGTAGGTTTCCGAAGAGAGTTTTTGAAGCTCAAAAGTGGGCGGAGCCGGCCGTCGCCATCTTGGCAGCGCGTCACTCCCGGATAATCGAAGATGGGCAAAGAGGCGGGAGCTGGTTGCTGAAGCCACGCCCACCTAGCTCGACGCCGGTGACAGCAGCGGCAATCCACCTGTCACTCAAGTGGCCACGCCCCTTTATTATGCAGAACTTTAAGGTTTAATATAATTTAAACTGATGAGTTATTAAAAAATTCACCCCCCTCACAATTGTCATGAAGGGCAAAATTAGCTCTATAGACCAAAATCAGTTTTTGAACCAGGCTGTAAACCTGTTTGTTTTCTGCTGTAAAGTTGGGCATTTTAACATGAGTCTATGGGACTGAGTCACTATTGCAGCCCGCCTCTAGCGGCCAGTCGATGAATTACAGTTTAAGTCACTTCCGTGTTGGCTTCACCAGAGAGAGCGGGAGGGTGCCGCTTGGGTCCCAAATAACGCACTTATGCACTATGTACTCAATCATGTAGAGCATGAATTATAGAAGGCTATTTTGTCTCTCATAACCTCCCCCTTCTCTAATTAAAGCTGTGCAGTCGGGTGCACGAAGTGTCCAACATTCCTCACTCTGTGCCTCATCCGGGTATTTAAAGTGCTCTTTTTCTTTTTGGAATATTCAGTGTGAATGCACTATTTATACTAGAAACGTCACAGAATAGTGCACAAGTAGGTGATTTGGGACGCAGCTGGAGATTCTGCTGATGTACTGAGAAACAGCACCGATCCAAACACCCGACTCAACGACACTGACGGCTAAACCTGTGGAATAAATGTGTTCAAACTTTCTGAAACAAGTCTCTTCTGCGCAACAAGGCTGCATTTATTTGGTCATAAATACAGTAAAACAGCTAAATGTGACATAAAATGTAATGTGTAAAAACAAAACAATAATTTTTAATTGAATCGAGTTTTAATCATACCATAACCACTAAAACAATATCAGGCAAAAATCTGACATGACCGTCAGACTGGTGGTAGGCGGAGATTTGTCTCCTAGTAACTCTAGCCTATCAGGGAGCTTCTTACAATTGCGTGATTCATCAACGATGGCTACATAGATTACCATAAGGCAGTATAAAAATGGATATACGAAAATATATGATAAATCGATCCCATAGTTTGCCAAATGCGACCGTGCAATTGCAAGCATCCATCAGCAATGCAGTAGACACGCCAGTCGACAAGACACCAACACCGATTGACCCTCTGCCCTCGTGCTCCAGCTCATGCACGCCTGGACCGCCAAGAGTGCCTTTCGACCTTGGTGAGGATAAACCGAATCAGGTTAAGTTAAGACGTTTTCCTCTTCGCCTTTGCTACAACCAGCATCGATCATTTGTTGCGTCGTGGTATACGTCACGGGAGTGGTTGGAATACTCCGTGGAAGCAGATGCTGCATTT
>NW_015506569.1:187561-188495 GCF_001515645.1 Sinocyclocheilus grahami
AAATCACACTTTTAAAGTAATTTGACACTTAAAATGAAGATTCGTCGATTACATTGTAACGCCAGTAGGTGGCAAAAAGGGGCTGTTAAAATGTATTTGTCTTTGAATCATACAGGCCCGGTGTCAAGAGGGGGCTCCTCCCAAACCTGGCAAAAGCGAATGTAAAAACGTAATTAAATACGTACAATGTGACATAAAATGTGGTGTAATTTCAATAAAAAATGTAAAAACAAAACGTTACCAATTTTAAATTGAATCGAGTTTTAATCATACCATAACCACTAAAAAAATATCAGGCAAAAATCTGACATGACCGTCAGACTGGTGGTAGGTGGAGATTTGTCTCCTAGTAATGCTAGCCTATCAGGGAGCTTCTTACAATTACGTGTCAAGATCCAAGCTCCAGCTCATGCACGCCTGGACCGCCAAGAGTGCCTTTCGACCTTGGTGAGGATAAACCGCATCAGGTTAAGTTAAGACGTTTTCCTCTTCACCTTTGCTACAACCAGCATCGATCATTTGTTGCGTCGTGGTATACGTCACGGGAGTGGTTGGAATACTCCTTGGAGGCAGATGCTGCATTTCGTTTTCCATGCACGAAATACTTAATTTCTCCATCAGACTCAGCTTTCACTGTAAGGGGCTTCAGTGATTGGAAAGGCCTTAACAAACATGCAGCGTCGAAAGTACACATTACAAGCATGGCACTCTGGAAAGACAGAGAAAAACGGGCTGAAAGTGGACTTGAAATTTCCACTATGGTTAACAGTAACCAATTAGCTAGGAATCGCTACTACCTCTCCTCTGTAGTGGACATGATTGAATTTCTTGTTGTGAATCATTTGCCGCTAAGGGGAAGCACAGATGCTTTTGATTGTCTAACAGAGGATGGAAGTGGACTTTTCCTTTCATTATTCGAATATACCCTCTGAAA
>NW_015506569.1:191518-199018 GCF_001515645.1 Sinocyclocheilus grahami
TCACGGGAGTGGTTGGAATACTCCGTGGAAGCAGATGCTGCATTTTGTTTTCCATGCAGGAAATACTTAATTTCTCCATCTGACTCAGCTTTCACTGTAAGGGGCTTCAGTGATTGGAAAGGCCTTAACAAACATGCAGCGTCGAAAGAACACATTACAAGCATGGCACTCTGGAAAGACAGAGAAAAACGGGCTGAAAGTGGACTTGAAATTTCCACTATGGTTAACAGTAACCAATTAGCTAGGAATCGCTACTACCTCTCCTCTGTAGTGGACATGATTGAATTTCTTGTTGTGAATCATTTGCCGCTAAGGGGAAGCACAGATGCTTTTGATTGTCTAACAGAGGATGGAAGTGGACTTTTCCTTTCATTATTCGAATATACCCTCCGAAAAGACCCAGAGTTAAGGAGTGTTATGAAGACAATACCACGCAATGCAACGTACAGTTCTCACGAAATTCAAAATGACGTCATTGCAAACATGAGCAGTCTGGTGACTGAAGAAATAGTTAGAGAAGTTGCAGACTCGTGGTACACAATCAAAGTAGATGGCACACGTGACCCAACTGGAATGGAAAATATTTCCATAATCGTTCGCTTTGTTAAGGACAATTATCAAGTCACAGAGCGACTTCTTTCCATGACAACAACTGAAAAAGGGGATGCCCAGACCCTGACCAACACAATAATTACAGAGCTTGAAAAGAACGGGCTCAGTACTTCTAAAATATTGAGCCAGGTGTATGACGGGGCCTCTCTCCTGTCCGGAAAAAATGGAGGAGTACAGAAAATTTTGCAGGACAAATTAGGAAGAGTGATTCCGTACGTGCATTGCTTCAATCATCAGCTCCATCTTGTGGTAGTTTATGCAATATCCACAGAGCCTGCGGTTGAAGACTTCTTTAATGTGTGCAACTTGCTTTATAAATTCATAGAGAAGCCAACCGTTGCTGTCTTGCAGGGCCGTGCACAGACCTTTTGAGGGGCATGTGCTGAAACTGAAAAAGGCCACCCCCTCTTGAAATGAAAAAACACAAAATAATAGTCTCAAAAGCTTTAGATTTATTCACTTTTAATAACAACCATAATATATATATATAGGGTTTCTTAGGTCTATAGGTCTACATGTTATACACTATTATAATGACATGATATGGCTTTTAAAGACTGCTTAATTTCTAAATCTCAAAGGTGGAAGTCAGGACTAATAGATGTGGCCTGGAAAAAGGACATGGTATGATAGCTTGGCATTATACAGTCCAAAGGCCTTCTAGATATAAAGTAGGCTATAACAATGGGCCTCCTGGGTAGTTGTCATTATTATTTGTAGGGTCCTGTGTTTGTGAATTGCTCTTGTGTACTCACTCTTTTTTTAATTGTATTATATATATATATACACACACATACATACAGGTGGTGTTCTGAAATGAGGAGGCAAAGTCCTTTTTTTAAATCAAATGTAAATTCCTGTCTCAGTCACATGTTCTTGGTTAAATAAACATTACTTACACTACCAGAAAACAACAACAACAAGTGATTTTTAATGTTATATTTTGTAATATTGGTGTTGTTTTATTTTTGTACTATTAATTTTTTCTTATCCAATATTTTGAAGATATATATATATATATATAGTTCAATAAAATTAAGTTTGAAGAATTTTTTTTTTTAGCTATGTAATATATATAATGTATTACATTATGCATGATAAAATATAAAGTGATTTGATTCTGTAAAGTTTTTTTTGGTTACTACAACATTACTGTAGTAAAACCATGTTTTACTACGTTTATACACTTGAAGACGAGCAGAGAGTATAGAATACTAGATAAAAAAATTAGCTAGCTAGAATACATGCATATTAACAGCGTAAACATGAATTAGCCATGCGACCATATAATATGATTACATGTTAATAAATTAAGTGTATCAGCAATCATACATTTCTCAGAAATATATGTGACCTAGGTGACGAGGATCACTCAGTGGCTTTGTGTCAAACTCAATGCAGTTACGGGGTTTTGACCAGTGAATGTGTGCAAATGTGCATTTTCTCCGTCATTAAAACGGCGGCGTTACGTTTTCATCACCAGGTGTTTGTTGTAGCTATATGGGCGCAGCGCTCAGTTACAAATACATAAATTATGAGCCTTTATAGACATAGTGTTTCTTGTATAAAGAAAACGCTACTTATTCAAACAGCAAGATCTTTATTTCCCCTTGCAGACCTAGCTCAGCTGCTGTGGAACTCCAGTTCATTCAGTGAAGATAGAGGTGCTGGAGTTATGAGCTTTACTGACAGCTTGAGCGGATCCAACAAGATTTAGTCACAAGCTCTTTTTAATACCTTTCATTAGCTAAATATTTGTAAAGCAGACAGACAGATGTAAAGGGTGACCAATAGCATTGATTTATTGAAGGGAAAAAAAACACTATCACCAAAAGAAGGGCACTTCGGAGTGTAAGGGCAAAAAGGGCATGTGCTCTGCACAGGTTGAGCCCTACCTGTGCACGTGCCTGCTGTCTTGTACGGAGGGCAGCAGCTTAAGAGATTACTTGAACAGCGATGGACAGGGCATCTTCAAACGGTCAAAACAATTCTGAATTCTTTTCAAGACATTACTGAGTTGTTAGCCGAGATCAATGGAATCCGCATATACGAGATGGAGGTGCGCATGGAAGCAGCTGGCCTGATTAGGGAAATATCAGAGACTAGCTTCAAGTTCATTGCCCACATGGTGTATAAGATTCTACAGCTGCTTGATGCTCCAAACAAACTGATGCAGTCAGAGGACATGGACCTTCTAAGTGCAGTCAAATTAGTTACATGTGCTTCAGAATGTCTTACGAAATTGCGCAGTGAATCTGACTTCTTAGAGCTGTGGGAGAAGGCCGACGACACTGAAATGCCAAGACCTCCCAAACGAAAGCGGACCATCAACAAAGGCCTTCAAGAATATCTGCTGGAGGAAAGCATTGGCCAGGCTCAAAGTGATTTGGGAAATCAAGAAGAGCTCAGACGATTATACTACAGTACTTTGGACGCAGTGCTTGCAGAAATCTCAGAGCGTTTCGGAGAAAGAAATAGCAAGTTAATTGAAGCTCTTTCAGCTTTTGATCCACAGTATGACAGCACTTTCTTGGATGCGCAACTCGTACAAGATATGATGAACTTAACTAATTCGGAAGTGATTCATTCAAAATTTGTTGTGGCCCGACAATTCCTGCATAAAGTACTGGCTAGATCGATTTCTAGTGGCGAGGAATTAACACTTAAACAAATACTCCAGGAGCATCATACCACGCTTGAAGCTATGCCTAGTGTACTCGCTGCAATGAAATGTGCGCTGACATTTGGAGCTTCTACAGCTACATGTGAAAACTCATTTTCTACTCTGAAGTGAATCAATGCGAGTATCAGCTGTTGTTTGAACAGGTTATTGTTCACATACACTAATAATTAATAACTTAAGCAGATATTTTACACTATTTATGTTTAATAATTGCTATAATTGTTCATATTTTAATAATGCAAGAATAATTCCTCGAATCACACAGACTCATTTCGGTGTTAATAGTGTTGCTATAGAAACGCATAATTCATGTAATTATGATTTGGAGTGAGCGCAGGTATTGGCTTGCTTTATCGTGCTCATTTTTCACACAAAATTGAATTCCCAATGCAAATGTCCAGTTTTTATCATATTTGTGTTGAGCGGCTGCTGTGCCTCCTCTTCCACATACTGTTATTAGTATAAATGCATGTTGTTGAGGTTTGCTGTGAGTGTGACCTTTGACCCCACATCACTCCAGTGTTTAGATGTGAAGGTAATTTTCTCTGATGGAATGGGTGTGTGTGTGTGTCTCGCTCATGTTCTGCCTGACTCTGAGATCTCTAAGCCACTGAAATAGTTCACAAACACTCTAAAAGATTAAAGAATATCGTTTGATCAGTCAGGACTTCTTCTCATCGCGTATGAACTGATTAGGGTTACGGTTCAGATCAGTCCTGTTGCTCAGCAGTAGATCATAGCGACGCCAGTGTCATGGGTTCGATTCTCAGTGAATGCATGAACTCCTAACATGAACACCTTGAGTCTGGGAAGTTCACTCCACCGCCGAGGAACAGTGAAAGCTAAGCTCCTGGAAAAAACAGGAGGCGCCGCTCCAAACACAGGCTTCGAAAGGAAACGCAAACCTGTTTACGTCACATGTGTGTCCTATCAAATCTTCAGTATTTATGAAGCTAATTCATGTGTCACTCAGTAGAATCAAGTCAAATTAGACAGATGAACATGGTTCAGAGAGTCTTCTGATTAGGGTTTAGTCTGATTGATTGTGGTATGTTTGGTCCTCAGGCTTGAGCTCTAGATGCTGTGATGATAGTGGAGCTCTCCCTGCACACACACTCTCTCTTTCACACACACACACACACACACACACACACTCCTGACGGAGCCGCGGCAGCTGCGTTCAGCATGTTTGTCATGATCAAAAACTGGCTGATTGGAGCCACTGAAGAGAGCGAGTATAAACTGCTGAGCACCGGCTGCAAGGTAACACACACACACACACACACACACACACAGAGAATAATAATCGTCTGTCTGTCTGGAGTGATCGTTACCGATAGTTCAGCTCACTAACTAAAGATCTGCCTGTTCACTCCTGCTTGTGTGCGTTTGTCTTGTGGTAAAAGCTTCAGTAATAAGTGTTACCTTATTAATCTTATGAAACTGAGATCATGTTCAGCTCATATTTCATCACAAAATCAAAAGAGAGAACTGAGACAGTATGTTTTACTAAAGAAAATCAAAAAAATCATTTGTAGGAGCTTTACGAGTCTTACATATTTGCATTGTGACATTATGTGCACAACGGTCATATAAACAAGTAATAATAATATTAAGTTAAAGTAAGTATTATTTGTTGCAGTAAATTTAATTAATGCAGATATTAATTTAAAATGGTAAATATCATTGTGTCTGAGAACACGTGTTGACAGTGAAGGAAATGTCTAAATTAATGGCAAAATTCTTCAATGGTGCTAGTAATAAGCTTGATTTATAGATATAATATCGTATTTGTGGTGAAACGTGTCGTTGTGTGATTCTTTACATGTGAAGCTTGTGTCACGTTAAGATGAATGTCTGAGATTGAGCTGAAATGTCACACAGTCATGAGATCTGAGCCGTTAAAACACTCTTAATTACAGCTGACACACAATACACACACACACGGTCACATATGAAAAGGTAACACACACACACACACACACACACACACACACACAGAGAATAATAATCGTCTGTCTGTCTGGAGTGATCGTTACCGATAATTCAGCTCACTAACTAAAGATCTGCCTGTTCACTCCTGCTTGTGTGCGTTTGTGCGCGTAATCTGTGTGCGCGTAATCTGTGTGTAATCTGTGTGTGTGTGTGTGCGTAATCTCTGTGTGTGTGTGTGTGTGCGTGCGCGTAATCTGTGTGTGTGTGCGCGTAATCTGTGTGCGCGTGATCTGTGTGTGTGTAATCTGTGTGTGTGTGTGTGTGTGAGGTGTGTGTGTGTGTGTGTGTTGTGTGTGTGTGTGTGTGCGTTCAGCATGTTTGTCATGATCAAAAACTGGCTGATTGGAGCCACTGAAGAGAGCGAGTATAAACTGCTGAGCACCGGCTGCAAGGTAACACACACACACACACACACACACACACACACACAGAGAATAATAATCGTCTGTCTGTCTGGAGTGATCGTTACCGATAATTCAGCTCACTAACTAAAGATCTGCCTGTTCACTCCTGCTTGTGTGCGTTTGTCTTGTGGTAAAAGCTTCAGTAATAAGTGTTACCTTATTAATCTTATGAAACTGAGATCATGTTCAGCTCATATTTCATCACAAAATCAAAAGAGAGAACTGAGACAGTATGTTTTACTAAAGAAAATCAAAAAAATCATTTGTAGGAGCTTTACGAGTCTTACATATTTGCATTGTGACATTATGTGCACAACGGTCATATAAACAAGTAATAATAATATTAAGTTAAAGTAAGTATTATTTGTTGCAGTAAATTTAATTAATGCAGATATTAATTTAAAATGGTAAATATCATTGTGTCTGAGAACACGTGTTGACAGTGAAGGAAATGTCTAAATTAATGGCAAAATTCTTCAATGGTGCTAGTAATAAGCTTGATTTATAGATATAATATCGTATTTGTGGTGAAACGTGTCGTTGTGTGATTCTTTACATGTGAAGCTTGTGTCACGTTAAGATGAATGTCTGAGATTGAGCTGAAATGTCACACAGTCATGAGATCTGAGCCGTTAAAACACTCTTAATTACAGCTGACACACAATACACACACACACGGTCACATATGAATAATTAAACACATGCGCTAATATTAGCAAAGCAGCATTAATTACAGAGTCCAACTGACACCTAGACAGACAATAATTACAGCACACACACACACGTTGCTTCAGTACGTGTGTGACTGTATGTGTGTGTGTGAGTTTATGTGGCTGAAGGCATTTGTTCTGCTGAAACTAACTGACTCACCAATAATGGTCTGTCTCTCTCTCTCTCTCTGTCAGGATGGGGTGAGTTATGAGGTGCGCCACTATGGCGCGTGTAAGTATGTGTGTGTGAGTCTGGAGGGGCGGACCTTTGATCAGGTGTCAGGTGATCTGCAGCAGAAGCTTCCCGACTACATGAGTGGTGACAACAAACAAGGTGAGTCAATCAGAACTCTGCAAACAGACGAGCAGCCAATCAGAACTCTGCAGACAGACACAAAGCCAATCAGAATGCTGCAAACAGACACAAAGACAATCAGAATGCTGCAAACAGACGCAAAGCCAATCAGAGCGCTGCAAACAGACCCGCAGCCAATCAGAGCGCTTCAAACAGATTCGCAGCCAGTCAGAACGTTGCAAACAGATGCGCAGCCAATCAGAACTCTGCAAACAGATGCGCAGCCAATCAGAACACTGCAAACAGACATGCAGCCAATCAGAACTCTGCAAACAGACATGCAGCCAATCAGAACTCTGCAAACAGACACAAAGACAATCAGAATGCTGCAAACAGACGCGCAGCTAATCAGAACGTTGCAAACAGACACAAAGCCAATCAGAACACTGCAAACAGACATACAGCCAATCAGAACTCTGCAAACAGACACAAAGACAATCAGAATGCTGCAAACAGACGCAAAGCCAATCAGAGCGCTTCAAACAGATTCGCAGCCAGTCAGAACTCTGCAAACAGATTCG
Organism: Sinocyclocheilus grahami; assembly: GCF_001515645.1. NCBI lineage: Eukaryota > Metazoa > Chordata > Actinopteri > Cypriniformes > Cyprinidae > Sinocyclocheilus > Sinocyclocheilus grahami. Next base: position 198,799 of record NW_015506569.1, read on the forward strand.
CAGCCAATCAGAACTCTGCAAACAGATGCGCAGCCAATCAGAACTCTGCAAACAGATGCGCAGCCAATCAGAACTCTGCAAACAGATGCGCAGCCAATCAGAACTCTGCAAACCGATGCGCAGCCAATCAGAACCATCCAAACAGATGCGCAGCCAATCAGAACTCTGCAAACAGATGCGCAGCCAGTCAGAACTCTGCAAACAGATGTGCAGCCAATCA
>NW_015506569.1:203528-204488 GCF_001515645.1 Sinocyclocheilus grahami
GTGTGTGTGAGAGAGTGCGTGTGTGTGTGTGTGTGTCTCTCACCATGGGCATGTAGACGCTGTGAGGGTTGCTGGGATTATAGAAGGCGCTGCTGGCTGCTTCTGCTGCTTTGGTGTTTCCTGGAGCTGCTGAGAATCACAGACAGACAGAGATCATGTACGTGTGCTTGTGTTCATTCTTTTATTTAATATTGTAAACAGAATCGTGAGAAAATGGCAAGAATGGACTGCAGTGCAGCTCAAACCCTGGGTCAGGAGTCAAGGAAATATATATATACAGTGGTGGAGAGAGCACTAAAAACTGATCTTATGTAAAAGTATTGTTACTTAAGGAATAATTTGCTTGATTACAAATAAAAGTACTGAAAAATTATTTGACTTGTGTAAGAGTAAATAAGTAGTTTGCTGATAAACTAAAGTTACTGCGTTACAAAGTACTACAGTATTATTTTTCTATTTTTATGAGGTGATGTGAGCATTAAAGAGTATTACACACTCTCATGTAATGTCTGTTTCATAAGCGAGACTCAGAGAAGTATTACACTTATGACAGTCAGGAAATCCCTTCAGATTTCAGTACAGCTAGAGACACTCTGACCCATGAAACATGAAGACAATAAACACAGCTCTGATGATATATCTGTGTTCATCATCAAAATCAAGGCGAACTCTTGTTTCTTTGAAAAAACGGAAAAGGTGTTTTTTTTTTTCATATTTCGGTTTTAAACATTAAATCAAAAAAATGAATGAACGCACACGGACCATGTGACGAGAGCTGCTGTTAACACCCATCACAGACCTGATCCCAACACGTACGTGTGTGTGTGTGTGTGTGTGTGTGTGTGTGTGTGTTTACCTGGAGGAGGACACCAGTCCTGAGGAGGTCCGGGGTATGGAGGAGGAGGAGCCATGTACATGGGAGCGCTGGGATACACACCTACACACACACACACACACACA
>NW_015506569.1:205748-208589 GCF_001515645.1 Sinocyclocheilus grahami
ACACACACACACACACACACACAGAGTTACACAGCTCATACGTTATGCACACATGCGTGTGATTCTTCAGCTCAGCCAGTCTGACAGTACCTGCAGCGGGGGGTTGTGGGTAGGGGCTGTACCCGGCCTGTGGCATGCTGGGATACGGGTACGGGTATGGGTACGGCTGCGGCATGGCTGGGCTGGCGTATCCGGTCATCCCTGCAGCCCATCCGAACCTGTGGCATGCTGGGATACGGGTACGGGTATGGGTACGGCTGCGGCATGGCTGGACTGGCGTATCCGTTCATCCCTGCAGCCAATCCGAACGCTCCGTTCTGAGCCGGAGGAGCTCGAGACGCTGCACACACACACATTAATATATATTGAAATGCATTCAAGCATCAAAAGTAAAAGATTGATAGATCATCATCATTTCAGTTTGATCTGCTCCACCCTGCAGCTCACACAGATAGAGAGCGTCATAAAACAGTTCAGCACTGGTTCATGACTATACAACATCAGCATTGATTCAGTGACTCAGTGACTCAGTGACTCAGTGATTCAGTGGTCGAGTGACTCAGTGACTGTTTCCTGACCGTTGGTGGCCAGTTTGAAGAGGTGCTGTCCCAGATCAATGGCTCCTCCGCTGGGGAAAGACATCTTGAAGTTGGCCTGACCTTCCCATCCGCCTGACAGAGAGAGACACAGGTGAGCGTGAGCCGAACACAGCACAATAACGAGAGTGTGCAGCAGGTGCATGCTGGGTAAAGCAGCGTACCTCCCGCCTCGGCTTTGATCAACCCCTGGATGTAGTTTGCAGCAAACACTGGCTGCTCGATGCTGCAGTTCTTCATCAGGTAATACGGGAACATGAGGGAGCAGAACTTCTCTTTCATCGTGCTGCTGACGAACACCATCTGAAACACACGCACACCTGATTAACCTGTGTCTGTGGGATCGGTTAACCCGTGTTTGGGTGGGTTATAGATTAGTTAATCTGTATTTGGGTATTTTATGGATTAGTTCAAATGTTTTGGGTGGGTTATAGATTAGTCAACCTGTATTTGGGTATCTTGTGGATTAAGTTATTTTGTGTTTGGGTGGGTAATAGATTAGTCAACCTGTATTTGGATATTTGCTCTTCCGTGGAAATCCTGAAAAAAGGGAGAAGATTATCCGCAGAAGTCAAGAGCTTATTGATCTGATGAAAGACAACTTCGAAGCCACCAACAGTCTCATTGAGATTGCCAATAAGCACTTGCATTCGTCCTTCAGCCCGATCACCCTGAACGAGAACGCCACTGTCAAGGAGAACTGTGATGTGATGATTGAACGTGTGAATCAGATTCTAGCAAAAGTTGAGGAGGTTGACGAGGAGATGAAGAAGAAGCTGGGACCTACCTTGTATGAGAAACTACAACATATGTCTCTCAAAGACTTCAACAAAGTTCCAGCTGTTGATAAAGCTGCTATTACATTAGTTTGCCAGATTTCAGTCGGAGTTTTAGTGGTTTATCTAATTAAAAAAAAAAAAATTCTGGAAACCGTAACATCTATATATTGTAAAATTGCAAGAGGGATATGTGCCTCCATTGTGATTGGGTTGGCAGTTGATGTGATTGTTTCAGCTATTGTAGGGTATATTGAGCAAGGTAAACTCGACACGGCCCTGGCAGAGTACGAGGAGGCTTTGGCAGTATTCAGGCCAGCATCTAAAGAATACCAGAAGGCCATATACAAAGTCACGATTATGCTTGAATTCTTGGAGTGAATTCACTCCCACATTTATATCTGACCTTAAACTTTAGCAAGTCATAGGCTGCTGTTTTATCTATATTAATCTTTCCAGTTACAGAATATTCATTTCTTTCAGTCTGACACAAATATTTGCAGTAATTTGCTAAATTTATATAATGAGCGAGTACATCATGAATTAATCTTCCAAACAGCGTTTTTGTCTTATTCCGAATCACTCCGGTACACTTATAATAAATACTTATATTCGGACTATTGTAGCCTGGTCACCGCTGCGGAGTAACACACACCTGCGTGAATCGCCAGAGACATAAACTTAGAGAAGTAGCTCCGGTTAAAATGTTCTTCCGCGGGATGTGTGCAGTTCTGTTTATTAACCGCTAGAGCGCCACATTCACATAGTGCTGCTTTAAATGCATGCAGAAATCCATGGAATGGAGATGGATGGCATTATTTGAGTTGTGAAATGGAGGGAAAATGCTCAGAATCAGTTGGAAATAAATCACAAGTCCCATGATTTCAAACATTGTCTTGTTTATTGATGAAGAATATTTTGAGTGTGTCACAATCGCATGATTTCTCTTCTTCAGTTATGGAAATGTGGAAATTAAAGCTGAAGCTCCAATCTCCTCCTGAAAGAAGTGCGCTGGTGCCTCGGGGACTACTTCGCTCTGAAGCTGTCAATCATGACGTCACACTCCTGTTTTTATAGCATCAAATACCTAACTAAAACACATCCTTGACTATTTTGATTTGATTTCAGAGGAATCTTAAAAATCTTTTTTTAGATGTCTACAAAGGCATTAGACACAGCGGAGCACGCTTTCATTTTTCGTTGTCTTCAAAAATTTAGTTTTGGGGATTTTTTTTATTTTTATAATGCCATCAGGACACTTTATGCTAACAGTAACCACTCACTGAAAAAGGCTCTAAAGCTTTGTCTTTTTTTTAAATTGTCTAAATGTGAGCTACTTTCAATTAAAGAATGCAGCCTATCTACAATTAATAATATTCCAGTTAGGATTTACTTTCAGGACAACTAGATGAGCCCCAGATACGGATCCCCAGTGAAGACCTTGTCTCAGACGACCACCGGGACAAGAC
>NW_015506569.1:209553-209756 GCF_001515645.1 Sinocyclocheilus grahami
ACACACAGACACACACACACAGACACTCACACACACAGACACTCATACACACAGACACTCACAGACACACACACACTCACACACAGACACACACTCACACACTAACACTCACACACAGACACACGCACACACACTCACACACACACAGACACAGACACACACACACACACACACACACACACACACACACACACAGACACACA
>NW_015506569.1:209794-210911 GCF_001515645.1 Sinocyclocheilus grahami
AACACACACACTCACACACAGACAGACACACTAACACTCACACACAGACACACAGACACACACACTCACACTCACACACAGACACACACACTAACACTCACACAGACACACGCACGCACACACACTCTCACTCACACAGACACACACACACACACACGCACACACACAAATTAAAGATTAATTTAAAGATAAGATATCTCATGTAGAGAAACTCACGTAATAAAAAGGGTTTAAAAACAATTTAAATTTGTAAGGTGTTCAATGTAATGTGTTTTGTTTAATTATATACCCCTGTCTTGTAATTCACATTTTTAAAATAATTATTAAATTATTTTATATTTTCGTTTTGTAACTGCTTCCTCATTTTTATTTTTTTTTACTAACTAAAACCAAACTTATTTAAAAAACGAACACTTGAGTTTTTATAAATCAGCGTGATAAAAGCGAACTATAATGACAGAAACCATCTCAAGGTTATCTGAAGCGTCACGTGCCATTAGATTACACGGAGAGGGCGGGGTTTATGAGCTGTTCTGCATCCATCAAAACCATTTGGCTTCACTTTTCAGGAGCACTGCGGCACACTTGAAGGTGTATAGCGCTTTCCAAAAGAGAAGCGGTGGCTTTTATTATAAGTGTGTCTACATCAGCAGGTTTGCCTAATGTAGTAGTCCTTATAAGCTCACAGTGTCTCGTGTAAATTAAAATGCAAATCCAAATGAACTCATGTCAGCTCCTGGGTTATCTGAGGCGTCACGTGCCATTAGATTACACGGAGAGGGCGGGGTTTATGAGCTGTTCTGCATCCATCAAAACCATTTGGCTTCACTTTTCAGGAGCACTGCGGCACACTTGGAGGTGTAAGCTTTCCAAAAGAGAAGCGGTGGCTTTTATTATAAGTGTGTCTACATCAGCAGGTTTGCCTAATGTAGTAGTCCTTATAAGCTCACAGTGTCTCGTGTAAATTAAAATGCAAATCCAAATGAACTCATGTCAGCTCCTGGGAGATGCTGTCGCATAGCAAGAGGAAAGCTGCTTTCGGTTTCAGTTTCAGGCTGGATGTGCTGGTCAGGGAGAGCTGACCAATCAGAGACGCTGCTCTTGGTGTTGCTGGGAA
>NW_015506569.1:211999-218746 GCF_001515645.1 Sinocyclocheilus grahami
CTCTCTCTCTCTCTCTCTCTGCGCATGTGCGAGTGAGTGGGCGGAGCGTTGAGTGCGGAGTGCGTCAGCAGGAGTGTGAGGTAAGAGGGTTCATTCTTTCTTTCCTTCCTTTTTCTTTATATATATATTTTTTGTTTTGTTTTTGTATTTAGTGGTGAAGTGGTTGAAGTGCTGGGTTCTTTACTGGGAGCATGGCGTTTCCAGGGAAGGAGAGCTTTAGCCACTTAACTAGACGGCATGCGGTCAAAATTGATCCAGTGTTTGGAGTGGAGGGATATAGTTTGGCTGTAGGTGCGTTCATTGGTTGTGAGAATATTTTGTCAGCCTCAAGGATGAATTGTGCCGTTGTTATATTTGTTAAGACGATTGAATTGGCGAATCAACTGGTGGAAACAGGTGTAGAAATTAATGGAAATTTCACGCAGGTGCTTCCCCTTTCAGCTCCGTCGAAACGTGTAACGTTATCGAATGTGCCTCCATTTATAACAAATGAGGTTTTGGCGGAAATGCTGTCGCGTTATGGCAAATTAGTTTCGACAATAAAAATGATTGCAATTGGGAGCAAGTCTTCCCTGCTGAAACACGTGGTGTCCTTCCGACGCTGTGTCTATATGATCTTAAAAGACAACACTGAAGAGTTGGATCTGACTTTAAATTTTAGTCATGAAAGTTTCAATTATGTGATTTATGTCACAACGAATCCCATGAAATGTTTCGGGTGTAAAGAAAATGGACATCTTGTACGTGATTGTCCTAGATAAGAGGCTCAGACTGATAAAAGGGTCGAGTCAGACGCCGCTAATACTCGTGTTGGAGTCGTGCAGAATGAATCTAGGGTTGATGCGGAGCTACCGGGGCTTAGTGTAGCTCGCGCTGGAGATGCGGAGCTAAATAATGAGGTGACACCGACTAAACTCGGTACAAGTGTGAAGAAAGTGTTGCTTGTTGATAAGAACCCCGTAGAGGGTGAACCGATAATAGACCCTTTGGTAGAATCAGAAGATGGCTACAATGTGGTGGATTCTGGAGAACAGATGTTGATGGACCAGACGTTGGGTGGATCGGTATTGAATTGGATGATTATTCTTTTAAAGCACCGCAAAAGAGGAAGTCAATGGAACGACATGCCAGTAAGCTGACGAAAAAAGCTGATGTTCGGGAAGTTAGTCAGACTGACACGGACAGTGACCCCGTAGAGGGTGAACCGATAATAGACCCTTTGGTAGAATCAGAAGATGGCTACAATGTGGTGGATTCTGGAGAACAGATGTTGATGGACCAGACGTTGGGTGGATCGGTATTGAATTGGATGATTATTCTTTTAAAGCACCGCAAAAGAGGAAGTCAATGGAACGACATGCCAGTAAGCCGACGAAAAAAGCGGATGTTCGGGAAGTGAGTCAGACTGACTCGGACAGTGAGGGTGAGGGGTCAGAGGGGTCAGAGGGGTCAGCTTCACGGGTAGTGTGCCTGCGAGCGGCTTCTCTGGTCAACTGTAGATGACATTAAGCATTTTTTAAAGGTGACAAAAAACATGAGAAGAGTCAAAATTGAGGATTTTTTTCTAGACATTCCACAGTTTATCGAGAAAGTTAAATTGTTTAGAAGCGAGAACCAATTTTCTGACCCTGAAGTTTTTCGTTTGAAAAAATTTCTCACCAAATTAAATGCTCAGTCAGAACAAGGTGAAAGCAGTCAGAATGGTTACAGATTATTATTCTTTTCTGGGGTTGCTTTTTTTTCTGTTTTGGGGGGTGTCTCTGTTCCTTCTAATGGGAGTAGTACATTTAGCCTCATTAAATATTAATGGTGCAAGAGAGAGCAGGAGCAGAGCGCAGATTTTTGAGATAATGACAGTTTTATTTTTGCGAGAGACTCACAGTAATTTAGAAAATGCTGTGGAGTGGGCAATGGGTTTTGACGGGCTATCAGTTCTGAGTCATTTGACTTCAGTTAGTGCTGGTGTTGCCATTTTGTTTTCAACTCACAACGTCACAAAGGAGAAGATTAGGTCAATAAGAAAACTAGAAGACGATTTAGTTAAACTTCAAGAGCTCTTGGAGGTAACAAAAAATGAAATGGAGACAGAGTCTTTTAGGAAAAAGAAAGCTTATTTGAATGAAATGTTAGATTTAACCATACAAGGTGCTATTATTAGATCTCGTTTTCAAAGCATTGAGTCTATGGATGCACCTTCAAAATGATTTTTTAACCTAGAAAAGAAAAATGGGAAGAATAGACATATTCATGCTTTACGTTCAGAAACGGGAGTTCTTTTATTGAACTCTATAGATATTAGAAAGAGAGCAGTCAAATTTTATGAAGATCTGTATAAAAATGAGTTGTGTACACAGACTTCAAATAATGTCTTTCTTGAAAATTTGCCACAAGTAAATGAAGACGTCAATGAAGTAATTAGTAAAGCTTTGACTATGGATGAATTAGAGAAGGCCCTGAATAGCACGGAGAACAGAAAAACGCCAGGAATGGATGGCTTCTCAGTCGAATTTTATAAGTCTTTTTGGACAGAGATAGGTCCTGATTTGTTGGCAGTTCTCAATCAGAGTTTATCTGATGGACAGTTACCCAGAAGCTGCCGTAGAGCTGTTATCACTCTGCTCCCAAAAAAAGGAGATTTAAATGAAATAAAAAATTGGAGGCCCATAAGTCTTTTATGTAATGATTATAAATTACTGTCAAAAGTATTGGCAAATAGATTAGGAGATGTTTTAGATCAAATTATTCATCCGGATCAAACATATTGTGTTCCAGGTAGAAGAATTACTGATAACATTTCTTTTGTAAGAGATGTTTTAGGTAATCGTAAGGTTTTATTAGACTTTGGTTTAATCTCAATTGATCAGGAGAAGGCTTTTGACAGGGTCGAAAATAAATATTTATGGAGTGTTCTAGCAGCTTTTGGTTTTAGTTCTGATTTTATATCAATGATTAAAGCTATGTATTGTGACGCTGAGAGTATATTGAAGATAAATGGTTTTAAGAGGGGTTAGACAAGGTTGTGGTCTTTCTGGCATGTTGTACACCTTGGCTATAGAACCTCTTTTAATTAAGTTAAGAATTGACATGTGTGGTTTACAGATTTTAAATGGTATTGATGCTGTTAAATTATCAGCCTACGCTGATGATGTGATAGTGTTAATTAGTAAATGATGTGAATGTGATGTTACAAACATTAGAAGATTTTAGACATGTCTCCTCTGCAAAAGTAAACTGGCAAAAGAGTGAAGCTATAATTGCTGGGAGTTGGTTACATGGTGAACCCATTTTACCAGCTGGTCTGAAATGGACCAGAGATAGTTTTAAATACTTGGGTGTCTTTTTAGGCAATGAGAATGCTGTTAAAGAAAATTTTGAAGGTGCTTTTGAGAAGGTAAAAGGGGGCCTCGATAGGTGGAAGTTTCTAATTCCAAAGATGTCATATAAAGGACGACTTTTGGTTGTAAATAATTTAGTTGCCTCTACTCTCTGGCATCATTTAAGTTGCATAGATCCCCCAGTAGATATTTTATCTAAGATTCAGTCATGTTTAGTGGATTTCTTTTGGGACAAGTTGCACTGGGTACCAAAAAGTGTACTGTACCTTCCTAAAGAAGAAGGAGGGTTTGGACTGGTACATCTACTATTTCCATTTAGTTTGTATTGATTTTTATTTTACTTCTAGTTTTAGTAATTTTAATACTTAAACTAAATGAAAATTACTGAGTGAAATAAAATAAGCATTTTATTTTTGTTAACATTTATTTTTTTATATACATATTAGTACATTTTTACTAATTTTTGTGTTATTTTAAAAAAAAATCCCTTTAGGTACTTTTGCATTACTTTTTTGGGTAAATAGGGTAAATCCAGTCATAGTTTATGTAGGTTAAGCTAAATTCTGAGCTAAATTATTTTTGGTTAAGTGCTAGGTCTAAAACGATGTTTTAAACACCAGCCGTCCATATCTGGATTTGTTTCAGCACTCTTAAAATAAATAAATAAAAAACCCACAACAATATAGAAAACAGTGATTATGTAATTATTGATCTATGGATTATGTAGGCAAATACACGGTTTTGAAAGTGTGTTCAGCTCATCTGGTGCATATTGTGCGTTTTTGTTTCATTCATTTTTATTTCAGTTTTAGTCATTTTAATTTTAGTAATTTAAAGTGCCCCTATTATGGGTAATGAAAGGTTCATATTTTGGTTTTGGGAGTCCCGAACAATAGGTTGACATGCATGCACAGTCAAAAAACACTTTCATCGTCTTATAATATGCATTTATTTTTACCTTATTTGCTCAACGACTCCAAATCGATTCACTCAACGATTAATTTTTCCAAACCCCTCCTTTGCGTGACGCTAATCTGTGCTGATTGGTCGATTTCATTTCCATTTCATAATAAAAGCAGTGTACAGCGTTACCGGGGAAACCACTATTTTTACTGCTCCAAAAGCGACATCTAGTGGCAAAGAATGAGTTAGCATTTTCATTCAGACCAACGCGATATCAAGAAGTGGGCGGGCAACATGCTAATGTTTCATGTTGAAGTCAACATGGGATTCGTTTTAAAAACGACTCGTTTAAACGATTCAGAGTCGACTCTTTCTTTTGAGAGACAATAACTTTATACACGGTGCACTTTCAGATTTAAAACTTTGCAGGATGTTTTCATTCACCTAGTTACACACTGCATGAAAGGTAATTTTCAAAAATACATAATAGGGGCTCTTGAATTATTCTTGGTCCGGGTGGGTGGGGTATATACTCCCAAACTAAAACCAAAGTAATACACTGAAAAATATAACTCAGTTAAAATGAACAAAGTGAAAAAAGTGGGAAAAAAAACAAAGTGGTGTTACACAGTCTTGCTCTAACAAACAACAAAATTATCAAGAATTAACCTTTAAAAATAATGAAATCATTAAAGGGGTCATATGAAGCTGCTAAAGAGAACATTATGTTGTGTATTTGGTGTAATGAAATGTGTTTATGCAGTTTAAGGTTAAAAAAACACATTATTTTCCACATACTGTACATTATTGTTTCTCCTCTATGCCCCGCCTTTCTGAAACGAGCCGATTGTTACAAAGCTCATCGGTCTGAAAGCGAGGTGTGCTGTGATTGGCCAGCTATCCAGTGCGTTGTGATTGGCCGAATACCTCAAGCGTGTGACGGAAATGTTACGCCCCTCACCATACTGTGATGCCCTGTCCGGCCGGAGCGACGAGACAAACACATTAAAACCCATTATAAACGAGGCATTTGTTGCATCCAGTGGGGACATAATTACTGATTATAATGACTTATACTGTCTTTTTACGCGTTGCGTTGCATTGCATTGGGCCGCGTAAACATAAAACCATGTCTGCATTTGTGATCGGAGAAATGACAAACAACAAGGGCTGCAGTGATCAGGGACTTTCATGCGGACAAATTGGGAGTCTTTGGGAATATCTGTCTTCCACTAGTCGCTATTCAGCTGGCGAAAAGTGAGTTAGAGAACGTGAAGCCTCCAACCGAGGAGCACGATCTGCCGATTCTGTCCTTAAAACTGGGAGATCTCGTGAAGAGCAGCAAAAGCATCGCTAAGCTTCTGTGTGAACAACGCCAGCAAACAGACCTCAGTGAACCCACACAGTTAGTGGAAGACGGCATCTCTGTTCTGAAGCCACCCTGCGATGCTTACAGTCATATTGCTGGAGAAGTCCAAGCCTATGTCAAAATCATATCTGAAAATATCTAGAGCACAACAGGGCAGTATTTATCAGGGTTTGTGAAATGCACTGTGTTCCTCATCATTGATATTTTATGCCTTCTATGCATGCAAAAAATGTGAGGCTGCTTTATTATAGAACACAGATCTATCAGGATTCAAATGTTCAGTAGAAACACATGGACTCAATTGTGTGCTGTGCAATTAAATAAAGAGAAAGCTTTCCAGGGTATTCGATTCCTGTTTTAACTCTAAAATTACACCTCACTTCACCATTCAGTACTCCGTCGCTCCAGCACTAACTCACCACTAACACATAACATTACCAATAAAACCTGCTTTCAGTAGCTTCCACTGCTCTGTATCTACATCAATTATCATGACTATTCGAGATTTGGTACATTTTCATGACTTTTGGAGATTTTATTCAATTTATGACTTTTCAAGATTTTCAATTTATATAACTGAGATTTTATACATTTTCATGACTATTTGAGATTTGGTTCATTTTAATGACTTTTGGAGATTTTATTCAATTTTCATGACTTTGAGATTTTAATATTTACGTCTTTTTCAAACAGACACACGGCCAATCAGAACTCTGCAAACAGACACGGCCAATCAGAACTCTGCAAACAGACACACGGCCAATCAGAGCACTGCAAACAGATACACGGCCAATCAGAACTCTGCAAACAGACACAAGGCCAATCAGAACTCTGCAAACAGACACAAGGCCAATCAGAACTCTGCAAACAGACACAAGGCCAATCAGAACTCTGCAAACAGACACGGCCAATCAGAACTCTGCAAACAGACACGGCCAATCAGAACTCTGCAAACAGACACGGCCAATCAGAACTCTGCAAACAGACACAAGGCCAATCAGAACTCTGCAAACAGACACAAGGCCAATCAGAACTCTGCAAACAGACACAAGGCCAATCAGAACTCTGCAAACAGACACAAGGCCAATCAGAACTCTGCAAACAGACACAAGGCCAATCAGAACTCTGCAAACAGACACA
>NW_015506569.1:220160-223051 GCF_001515645.1 Sinocyclocheilus grahami
AGACACACAGCCAATCAGAACTCTGCAAACAGACACAAAGACAATCAGAACACTGCAAACAGACACGGCCAATCAGAACTCTGCAAACAGACACACGGCCAATCAGAGCACTGCAAACAGATACACGGCCAATCAGAACTCTGCAAACAGACACACGGCCAATCAGAACTCTGCAAACAGACACACGGCCAATCAGAACTCTGCAAACAGACACGGCCAAACAGGACTCTGCAAACAGACACACGGCCAATCAGAACTCTGCAAACAGACACACGGCCAATCAGAGCACTGCAAACAGATACACGGCCAATCAGAACACTGCAAATCAGCCAATCGAAGCATTGCAAATAGATACACAGCCAATCAGAGCGCACCAGTTTGAATGCTGAGAATTAGTTTCATAGATAGATGACATCCACCTATGCATCTATCTATCTGTCTATGCATCAATCCGTCTATCTATCTATCTATCTATCTATCTATCCATCAATCCGTCTATCTATCTATTCGTCTATCTATGCATCTATCTATCTATCCGTCTATCTATCTATCTATCCATCAATCCGTCTATCTATCTATTCGTCTATCTATGCATCTATCTATCTATCCGTCTATCTATCTATCTATCTATCTATCCGTCTATCTATCTATCTATGCATCTATCCGTCTATCTATGTATCATCTATCTATCCATCAATCCGTCTATCTATGCATCTATCTATCTATCTGTCTATCTATCTATCTATCTATGCATCTATCTATCTATCTATGCATCTATCCGTCTATGTATCATCTATCTATCTATCTATGCATCAATCCGTCTATCCATCAATCCGTCTATCTATCTATCTATTCGTCTATCTATGCATCTATCTATCCATCATCTATCTATCTATCCATCTATCTATGCATCTATCCGTCTATCTATGTATCATCTATCTATCCATCCGTCTATCTATCTACAATGGGGCAAATAAGTATTTGATACACTGCCGATTTTTCAAGTTTTCCCACTTACAAAGAATGGAGAGATCTGTAATTTTCATCGTAGGTACACCTCAACTGTGAGAGACAGAATCAAAAAAAAAAATCCAGAAAATCACATTGTATGATTTTTAAATAATTAACTATGCATCTATCCATCCGTCTATCTATCCATCCGTCCATCCATCTGTCCGTCTGTCTATGCTAACACCTCATGTTGATCTGCTCTAGATGAAGGTGAAGGTTTGACTAGTAAAGCTCATAACTAACCCGTCTGACAGCAGAGACACTCCAGCTGTGGATTCAGATTTCATTTTCTTCTTAATCTTCTAGCAGATGTTTCTCTGCGTCTGAATGTTTCTGGAGGTTTGAAAGCATGTAACACGTAACGGAGAGAGATCGCAGGCATACACTTTCAAAGTAATACAGTTCACATCTTTTTATCAAGCAGCATGATGATCGAGCTACGAATATTCAAATGAAAGCTTGTTTTCTGTTCACATGCTCTATGCAGGTTAAGAACCCTTGGTAGAATCGTTTGTTCTCAGAGTTAAATATCAGAACACACAGAAAAGTCAGCGTCATATCCAGACTGCGCTCAAACCGTTTCGAGGCTGATCTCGGGTCAGTTTTATACGTTTGTAACGACACATTTGTGTAATAAAAGTAAGAGTCGTAGTTATTAGTCTCTTGCTGGCCTGATTAACCAAACGCTCCACAAAACAAATTGATCAAATAACACATTTTACACGGACACTTTATATTTAATGATATTCGATTATTTGTTACTTGTATTAAATTGATTACTCTTTCACTAGATTTGCAGTTGGTTTGTTTTCGTGGCATTAACACGGTTCTGACCAGCATCAGTTCGAGCGATTCGACTCGTTTGATTCAGTTTCAATATGATGATGAACTCACATGATCGTACTGAGCATCTCCACTAACCCTGACCAGCCAGCTCAACTAGCAGCCCATCAGCTGACGCTCGTGAGCACGGTGGTGATGAGGATGTGTTTCACTCAGGTTGTGGTTCGGTTTCTTACACTTCATTTGGTGTTGAACTGCTGTGATGATCTGAAGCGGGTCTGAACAGACGTGAATGAAAAGAACACAAGAACACTGAGAGAATACAGAGCTTTATTCATCGACTCTGTCAGGACTGATCCACTATCACCTACTTTACTATGATTTATGGTTATTATATTATCAAAAGGAATTTACAGAGGAGTCCAGCATCACACACACACCAGGATTAAAAACGGAGTAAGCAGAAATAGAAGTGTTTATGTTACTTCTTTCGGGCTAAAGAGTAAATCAGTATATATGAATGGGTTGCTTCAGCTCTGACAGAGAGAAACACACCGAATCAAATGAACCGATCAAATGAACCGATCAGAACGACTCATCCAGCACACGAGCGAATCGCTCCGATCCCCCAGAAGAGTCCGTGTTCTTCAGATGTTCTTCTTGTCTGGATTCTCAGGAGGGAAGTACGGAGGCGGCTGATCCTAATAGAACGACAGCAAACACAACAGATTCGATTCAAATGACTCAGAGTCACTCGATCAGCTGTAGAAGTGATTCGCTTCACATCAACATGAACATTTAGCTCCACAGTGAGAAATAAACCGGATCGGATCATGATCGGTGAAAGAGTCTCTGTGTGAAGACGGCTGATCATCATTTCTGATGAAAGCAGGTTTTACATTTGAATTATTTTTAATAACTTATAGAGCCCCATGAAATTCCTTTTCTTTTTATTCTGATCTAATCAATTGAATTGATTAGTAACTTGTACAAATGCTATGAAAATTATTTTTTCTGGATGTATGTGTGTGTGAGTGAGTGTGTGTGTGTGAGTGTGAGAGAGAGAGAGAGAGAGTGTGTGTGTGTGTGTGTGTGTG
>NW_015506569.1:225231-229839 GCF_001515645.1 Sinocyclocheilus grahami
GTGTGTGTGAGAGAGTGCGTGTGTGTGTGTGTGTGTCTCTCACCATGGGCATGTAGACGCTGTGAGGGTTGCTGGGATTATAGAAGGCGCTGCTGGCTGCTTCTGCTGCTTTGGTGTTTCCTGGAGCTGCTGAGAATCACAGACAGACAGAGATCATGTACGTGTGCTTGTGTTCATTCTTTTATTTAATATTGTAAACAGAATCGTGAGAAAATGGCAAGAATGGACTGCAGTGCAGCTCAAACCCTGGGTCAGGAGTCAAGGAAATATATATATATACAGTGGTGGAGAGAGCACTAAAAACTGATCTTATGTAAAAGTATTGTTACTTAAGGAATAATTTGCTTGATTACAAATAAAAGTACTGAAAAATGATTTGACTTGTGTAAGAGTAAATAAGTAGTTTGCTGATAAACTAAAGTTACTGCGTTACAAAGTACTACAGTATTATTTTTCTATTTTTATGAGGTGATGTGAGCATTAAAGAGTATTACACACTCTCATGTAATGTCTGTTTCATAAGCGAGACTCAGAGAAGTATTACACTTATGACAGTCAGGAAATCCCTTCAGATTTCAGTACAGCTAGAGACACTCTGACCCATGAAACATGAAGACAATAAACACAGCTCTGATGATATATCTGTGTTCATCATCAAAATCAAGGCGAACTCTTGTTTCTTTGAAAAAACGGAAAAGGTGTTTTTTTTTTTCATATTTCGGTTTTAAACATTAAATCAAAAAAATGAATGAACGCACACGGACCATGTGACGAGAGCTGCTGTTAACACCCATCACAGACCTGACCCCAACACGTACGTGTGTGTGTGTGTGTGTGTGTGTGTGTGTGTTTACCTGGAGGAGGACACCAGTCCTGAGGAGGTCCGGGGTATGGAGGAGGAGGAGCCATGTACATGGGAGCGCTGGGATACACACCTACACACACACACACACACACACACACACACACACACACAGAGTTACACAGCTCATACGTTATGCACACATGCGTGTGATTCTTCAGCTCAGCCAGTCTGACAGTACCTGCAGCGGGGGGTTGTGGGTAGGGGCTGTACCCGGCCTGTGGCATGCTGGGATACGGGTACGGGTATGGGTACGGCTGCGGCATGGCTGGACTGGCGTATCCGTTCATCCCTGCAGCCAATCCGAACGCTCCGTTCTGAGCCGGAGGAGCTCGAGACGCTGCACACACACACATTAATATATATTGAAATGCATTCAAGCATCAAAAGTAAAAGATTGATAGATCATCATCATTTCAGTTTGATCTGCTCCACCCTGCAGCTCAAATACACATGTAATGCCTCAGACACACAGATAGAGAGCGTCATACAACTGTTCAGCACTGGTTCATGACTATACAACATCAGCATTGATTCAGTGACTCAGTGATTCAGTGACTCAGTGGTCCAGTGACTCAGTGACTCAGTGACTGTTTCCTGACCGTTGGTGGCCAGTTTGAAGAGGTGCTGTCCCAGATCAATGGCTCCTCCGCTGGGGAAAGACATCTTGAAGTTGGCCTGACCTTCCCATCCGCCTGACAGAGAGAGACACAGGTGAGCGTGAGCCGAACACAGCACAATAACGAGAGTGTGCAGCAGGTGCATGCTGGGTAAAGCAGCGTACCTCCCGCCTCGGCTTTGATCAACCCCTGGATGTAGTTTGCAGCAAACACTGGCTGCTCGATGCTGCAGTTCTTCATCAGGTAATACGGGAACATGAGAGAGCAGAACTTCTCTTTCATCGTGCTGCTGATGAACACCATCTGAAACACACGCACACCTGATTAACCTGTGTCTGTGGGATCGGTTAACCCCTGTTTGGGTGGGTTATGGATTAGTCAACCTGTATTTGGGTATCTTGTTGATTAGTTAAGATGTTTTGGGTGGGTAATAGATTAGTTCACCTGTATTTGGACATGTTATGGATTAGTTAATCTGTGTTTGGGTGGGTTATAGATTAGTTCACCTGTATTTGGACATGTTGTGGATTAGTTAAGATGTTTTGGGTGGGTTATAGATTAGTTAACCTGTATTTGGACATGTTATGGATTAGTTAAAATGTTTTGGGTGGGTTATAGATTAGTTCACCTGTATTTGGATTAGTTAAGATGTTTTGGGTGGGTTATAGATTAGTCAACCTGTATTTGGACATGTTATGGATTAGTTAATCTGTGTTTGGGTGGGTTATAGATTAGTTCACCTGTATTTGGGTATCTTGTGGATTAGTTAATCTGTGTTTGGGTGGGTTATAGTTACCCTGTACTGAGTGAGGTAGACGGAGCCCTTCTTGGTCCCCTTGAACAGGTCGTTTTTGGGCGTGACGTCACTGAAGGAAAGTTCGACGTTCTTGCATTCTCGTAAGATGCTGGAAGAGCAGGATGCAAACAGGAAGTGAGGTCACACTGGGAACTCAAGCACACGTCAGTTCCCAGAACAGCAGCGCAGAGTTTCTCAACACGTGAACAAACACTGTTACTACAGTTCCTTCAGAAATCACCCACACGTCTGTCTGTCTGTGATGATGATGATGATGATGATGATGAAGATCTGATCTGACATCACACATCTTTAACTCTGAGAGTTATTATCTGTGGTCAACTATAAACACAGTCACTAAATCACACGATTTCATGAATTCATTCAGTCATGACATCAGACCTGACAGCACAAAGGACACAGATAAGATCACATGCACACTTGTTATTGATCAAGAAAACTGCGGAACATTTATTCACAGCTGAATATTGTTTGAAGTAATATTTTGAATACATCTAAATAATGTAATACACGTGTATATATGATATGAAGAGTGTCATAAGTATGTGTGTGTGTGTGTGTATCGTGATAATGATCAGACATGTTGAAGGCGTCTGTGTTGTTGTTGTTGTTGTTGCTGTAACGTTACCTCTCTCCGGCCTGGATCAGGACTCCTCCGTTCGGGTGACGGTTTCTGTTCAGCGTCATGTCGATTAGCACTCAGTTAAAACAGATATTAACTTCTGCGCGATGTTATTTGATAACGGAGCGTGTTATTGACCGGCGATCAGTGACGAACACCTCGAGAAACACTTGTCATAAGTATGTGTGTGTGTGTGTATCGTGATAATGATCAGACATGTTGAAGGCGTCTGTGTTGTTGTTGTTGTTGTTGTAACGTTACCTCTCTCCGGCCTGGATCAGGACTCCTCCGTTCGGGTGACGGTTTCTGTTCAGCGTCATGTCGATTAGCACTCAGTTAAAACAGATATTAACTTCTGCGCGATGTTATTTGATAACGGAGCGTGTTATTGACCGGCGATCAGTGACGAACACCTCGAGAAACACTTGCGCACTTTATTTCCGGCACCACGTGACTCCCGTCTCCGCCATCACGTGACCGTATCGTGATAATGATCAGACATGTTGAAGGCGTCTGTGTTGTTGTTGTTGTTGTTGCTGTAACGTTACCTCTCTCCGGCCTGGATCAGGACTCCTCCGTTCGGGTGACGGTTTCTGTTCAGCGTCATGTCGATTAGCACTCAGTTAAAACAGATATTAACTTCTGCGCGATGTTATTTGATAACGGAGCGTGTTATTGACCGGCGATCAGTGACGAACACCTCGAGAAACACTTGCGCACTTTATTTCCGGCACCACGTGACTCCCGTCTCCGCCATCACGTGACCTGTGCCGTGACGTCAGCGCCGGAGCCCTGGAAAATAAATCCGCTCGCTTCACTATTAACTGTTTAATTGCCGAATCTCACACTCACTGCAAGAAATCCAGTCACCAAAAGCACATTTTTGTTGTTTATAAAAGACTTCAGACGGTAAACGATATAAGTATATGATTCATTTGTGTGTAGTACATCATATATGCCAACATTGAAATTAAAACATGAACCAAGACTAGATCACGGAGTAACAGACATTCCACACACAGTGCAGCATAGCAAACACACATAATCACTCACAGTTCTGTGATTAACTCACTGCAGACTTTATTTCAAATGAACGTTCATGTAACCAGACTGCCCTACAGATGCAGGGGATTGTGGGTAAGTGGAGTGAGCGGGTGCAGGGGATTGTGGGAGTCAGCGGGGGCAGGGGATTGTGGGAGTCAGCGGGTGCAGGGGATTATGGGAGTCAGCGGGAGTCAGCGGGTGCAGGGGATTGTGGGAGTCAGCGGGGGCAGGGGATTGTGGGAGTCAGCGGGTGCAGGGGATTATGGGAGTCAGCGGGAGTCAGCGGGTGCAGGGGATTGTGGGAGTCAGCGGGGGCAGGGGATTGTGGGAGTCAGCGGGTGCAGGGGATTATGGGAGTCAGCGGGAGTCAGCGGGTGCAGGGGATTGTGGGAGTCAGCGGGGGCAGGGGATTGTGGGAGTCAGCGGGTGCAGGGGATTGTGGGAGTCAGCGGGTGCAAGGGATTATGGGAGTCAGCGGGAGTCAGCAATTGCAGGGGATTGTGGGAGTCAGCGGGTGCAGGGTGCAGGGGATTGTGGGAGTCAGCGGGTGCAAGGGATTATGGGAGTCAGCGGGAGTCAGCAATTGCAGGGGATTGTGGGAGTCAGCGGGTGCAGGGGATTGGGGGAGTCAGCGGGTGCAGGG
>NW_015506569.1:234469-237875 GCF_001515645.1 Sinocyclocheilus grahami
TGCAGGGGATTGTGGGAGTCAGCGGGTGCAGGGGATTGTGGGAGTCAGCGGGTGCAGGGGATTGTGGGAGTCAGCGGGTGCAAGGGATTATGGGAGTCAGCGGGAGTCAGCGGGTGCAGGGGATTGTGGGAGTCAGCGGGTGCAAGGGATTATGGGAGTCAGTGGGAGTTAGCGGGTGGAGAGGATTGTGGGAGTCAGCGGGTGCAGGGGATTGTGGGAGTCAGCGGGTGCAGGGGATTGTGCGTAACTGGAGTCAGTAGGGTCTGAATTTCCTCTCCGCTCTCAGTACAGCGATTCTCTGCTTGTCCTCTTCAAACTTCTTCCTCAGCTCAGCGATGTCTGAAACAGATGATTTGGTCAGACACCACACAAAGAGCTATGACATAATACGCTGCAATTCGGAGGAAAAAAATTTCAGAAATCCAATAAAAGTCGTCATTCCAAAAGAAAAAGTTCTGAGTTTATATCTCGCAATACTGAACTTACATTTGGCAATGGTGAGTTTTTTTCACTATATATAATAGAGGAAGACAGTGCCGTTCAGAGAGCAGACTCGTGCACAAACCCGAGCTACTTCACTCTCTCTCAGTCTTCACTCTGCATGAATGTGGTGTTGATCGTCTCAAGACTCACGTTCTTTCTGAGTGTTTCTGTGCTGCCACGTGTAGAAGTTCAGCAGCTCTTTGCGCTCTTTCTTCTTCTTCTCCTTCTGAAGCGTCCTCTCATTGGCCGTCTCGCTGTGTGGGCGGACCTTCACGCTGCGGCTGCCCTTCGTCACCTTCACCCAGCCCTCCTCATCCTCCTGCTGCTGCTCCGCCTCCTTGCTCTGACGCTCCGCCTCCTGGCAGGAAAGATCATGAATAATTAATGAGCTGCAGCTCTGTGAGTGTGTGTGTGTGTGTGTGTGAGAGAGACAGTGTGTGTGTATATATGTGAGAGAGAGAGAGAGTGTGCGTGTGTGTGAGAGAGTGCGTGTGTGTGTGTGAGAGAGAGTGTGTGTGTGTGTGTGTGAGTGTGTGAGAGAGCGTGTGTGTGTGTGTGTGTGTGTGTGTGAGTCACCTTCTCCTTGTAATACCTGTCATACCTTTGTCATTATACACATTTATGTCCTCATTTGTCACAAAAACGCATACACTCACTCACTCACACACACACACACACACACACACACACACACACACACACACACACACACACACACCATCATCTTCATCACAGACACACTCTCTCACACACACTCACTGTGGATGCCGGTCCTGACGCGTCTCTCGGCTGTAGAGACGATGAGCGGGTCGTTCTCTGGGTGACGTTTGGCTGCGTTCACACCGGAAGCGTGTTTGAAGACGATGTAGGCCACCCTGAAACACTACACACACACACACAATGACATTTTACTATCAGTGCGTTACTATGATAGTTTTCAGTAATATTTAGAGTTTTCATGTGTACATGTTTTGCGATCAGGTTTCAGTAATGTGTTTTTGTCCCGTTTGTTAGCTGGTGTTGTAGAGTTGAGGCTGTACAGGCGTCACCTGTCTGTGTTTGTCTGTGAAGTATCTGGACACGGCGCTGTGTTTCTGTGATTCAGACGCTCCTGGTCTCTCCTTCAGCTCCACTGACAGGACGGGGCCGAAGCGGCTGAAGAGCTCTGTCAGAACACTCTACAAACACACCATCACATGAGGACACGGGTCACTTCCCAGAGAAATCATGTGTAGTGCGTGTGTGTATAGTGTGTGTGTGTGTATAGTGTATATAGAGTGTGTGTGTGTGTGTATGTAGTGTGTGTATAGTGTACATAGAGAGTGTGTGTGTGTGTGTGTGTATAGTGTATATAGTGTGTGTGTATAGTGTATATAGAGAGTGTGTGTGTGTATAGTGTATATAGTGTGTGTATAGTGTATATAGAGCATCATCATCATCATCACAGGTGGAGGGGCGTCTCACAGGAGGATGGGCTGCTCTGACGTGATCACACTGCCACGCATGTGCAGGTTACACTTCATCGGCTGACCTGAAACACACACACACAGAGATCAGTCCATGCGTCTCTTAAGCAGTGGCGGATCAGAACGCAGCGGTGTGTCTCTCACCGTCCAGGCAGCGGTTGTTGTACTTCCTGTAAGCACTGACTGCATCCTCCTTGCGCACAAACACCACCTCAGCCACACCCAACTTCACCAGCCGCGCCCGCTTCAGCGCCCCGCACACACAGAACAGCTCCTGCACACACACACACACACACACACACACACACACACACACACACACACACACACACACACACACACACACACAGAGAGAGATGAGCGAGTGTGTGTGCGTGCTGAGCAGCAGGCCTGAACTCACCACTATATCCTCCTCCGTCACTCGAGGATGAAGGTTGTTGACCGTGATCTTTGTGCCCTCCAGAGGACTGAAGACAGGCTGACTCACACACACACACACACACACACACACACACACACACACACACACAGAGAGAGAGAGAGAGATCAGCTGTATGGTTACACCTTTAATTCCCATTCTGAATAGAGTTGAATTTAAAGGATTTACTGTGGACTGGAGTTTTCATAATGATCGATAAAGTTTTATTTACCAGTATTTTGAATGATTTGTGAATGTAATAATGAAATGTGGCTGACAGTATCTGTGTGTTTTCTGTCTCTCTGCTGTGGCCCGCAGTCAAGAGTGATTTCAGCTAAAGCCCAATCACAGCAGAGACGGCGATCTGTGTGTGTGTGTGTGTGTACCTGTGCAGGTGTGTGTGTGGGGCCGCTGGTCTGTTGCGTGGAGACGGTCGTCCTGGAGACGGGCTGCAGCGTCTGTGTGGGGGGGCGGGCGGGGGGCACTGAGACTGACGGCGGCGTGTAGGAGTCGTTCTTCACCACTTTAGTGATGGGAGTCGAGAGAGAGACAGGCCCCGCCTACAGAGAGAGAGAGAGAGAGAGAGAGAGAGAGAGAGAGAGAGAGCGAGAGAGAGTCTCTTATTTCACACTCCGCACCACTTTACATCTCTATACGAACACCTCACAATCACACACACTGAAGGCTTATATTTCCAGGACTCATGAATCACATTACAGACCGTACAGGACGGTCATGTTACCGATTAAAGACACAGGATTTTTGTTTTTAATAATGATGTGCACAGGTAAAGCATTTATAATAAACACTTCAACAGTCCATAAAAAAAATGATTAATTGTCAGTTATTCACTTTATAATTGACTGCATCACTAGTGTTGTGCTGTCAGTCCAACAAAGCAGCTCTACAGCAGATAACGCCGTGTGAGTGTGTGTAATCTTCCTGATTTATCCCAATTCCTCAGCATATCCAATAGCTCAGAACAACTTGATGATGTAACAGAAACTATGGACTCTCTCTTTTCTAGCATTTTAGATAC
>NW_015506569.1:239578-241295 GCF_001515645.1 Sinocyclocheilus grahami
ACACACACAGAGAGAGAGAGAGAGATCAGCTGTATGGTTACACCTTTAATTCCCATTCTGAATAGAGTTGAATTTAAAGGATTTACTGTGGACTGGAGTTTTCATAATGATCGATAAAGTTTTATTTACCAGTATTTTGAATGATTTGTGAATGTAATAATGAAATGTGGCTGACAGTATCTGTGTGTTTTCTGTCTCTCTGCTGTGGCCCGCAGTCAAGAGTGATTTCAGCTAAAGCCCAATCACAGCAGAGACGGCGATCTGTGTGTGTGTGTGTGTACCTGTGCAGATGTGTGTGTGGGGCCGCTGGTCTGTTGCGTGGAGACGGTCGTCCTGGAGACGGGCTGC
This sequence comes from Sinocyclocheilus grahami, assembly GCF_001515645.1. Classification (NCBI taxonomy): domain Eukaryota; kingdom Metazoa; phylum Chordata; class Actinopteri; order Cypriniformes; family Cyprinidae; genus Sinocyclocheilus; species Sinocyclocheilus grahami. The sequence goes on from NW_015506569.1 coordinate 239,927, forward strand.
AGCGTCTGTGTGGGGGGGCGGGCGGGGGGCACTGAGACTGACGGCGGCGTGTAGGAGTCGTTCTTCACCACTTTAGTGATGGGAGTCGAGAGAGAGACAGGCCCCGCCTACAGAGAGAGAGAGAGAGAGAGAGAGAGAGAGAGAGAGAGAGAGAGACAGGTGAGGAATGTGCGCACGTGTGTTTTTTCAGCTGACAGCCTCTGAATCACTCGCGTTTCTTCACTATATTCTCTGACGGATCAGATGTCTTTGCACGGCCGAGTTAAGGCTGCTCTGTGCCGGCTCAAACTCATCTCTATACGAACACCTCACAATCACACACACTGAAGGCTTATATTTCCAGGACTCATGAATCACATTACAGACCGTACAGGACGGTCATGTTACCGATTAAAGACACAGGATTTTTGTTTTTAATAATGATGTGCACAGGTAAAGCATTTATAATAAACACTTCAACAGTCCATAAAAAAAATGATTAATTGTCAGTTATTCACTTTATAATTGACTGCATCACTAGTGTTGTGCTGTCAGTCCAACAAAGCAGCTCTACAGCAGATAACGCCGTGTGAGTGTGTGTAATCTTCCTGATTTATCCCAATTCCTCAGCATATCCAATAGCTCAGAACAACTTGATGATGTAACAGAAACTATGAACTCTCTCTTTTCTAGCATTTTAGATACAGTTGCTCCTTTACGCTTAAGGAAGATTAAGGAAAACAGTCTGACACCGTGGTATAATGAGCACACTCGCACCCTAAAGAGAGCAGCCCGGAGAATGGAGCGCAGCTGGAGGAAAACAAAACTAGAGGTATTTCGTATTGCATGGCGGGAGAGTAACCTATCCTACAGAAAAGCATTAAAAACAGCTAGATCTGATTACTTTCAGTCTCTTTTAGAAGAAAACAAACATAACCCCAGGTTTTATTCAATATTAACGAAAAATAAAGCATCAACAAGTGTTGACATTTCTCAACAGCACAGCAGTAATGACTTTATGAACTACTTTACTTCCAAGATCGATACTATTAGAGATAAAATTGTAACCATGCAGCCGTCAGCTACAGTAACGCATCAGATAGTGTGCTATAGATTTATTTCTTAGCCAATTAAAAGTAACAAAGTTTTTTTTTTTGTCAATTAGACATACATAAATATTATTATGCCTATTATTATTACTACTACTACTACTACATTTGACATTTCTGTCCCCCTCACTTCTGAAATGATTGCTACTCCCCATGCCCTGTAACATAACTGAATATAACACTTTAGCTATATGCCGTGTTATCTTTATTTGGGGATCAAATATGTTGTGGCTCCACGTGAATTTTATTCGGTGGGAAAGGGGCCAAAATGGCTCTTTTGA
>NW_015506569.1:244474-245894 GCF_001515645.1 Sinocyclocheilus grahami
AAGTGAATCCTGAGCGGTGAACTCATTTTCGGCAGCCGGAATTCCTGAGCATCTCTAATTATTGGCGACATCAGAAATGGATATTATATAATAGCTGCTTCTTTGAACATTTTAGGGTTGGGTAACACTGCTCTAATAATGCGGTGAGTGGGTGTGAGGAACCTGATGCAGCCCCTGAAGCCAGAAATACTGCAGAATAATAATAATAACCAGACGAAATAACCTTATAACATTTCGTTCCGTCTCGTTTTGGTCAACGAAAATGAAGAGACATTTTAGCATAGTTTTTATTTTGTAAGCCACATTTCGTCTCGTTTTTATTCGTCAACTATATTGCATTATACATTTAATTACCGTCACGTGACCAGCGTTTTCGTCTCGTCTCGTCTTCGTCTCGTGATAAAGGTTCGTTGACGACGATATTTAGTCATAATTTTCGTTGACGAAAGCAACACTAGCAAGCACGGAACAGAAGATCAAACAAAAAATGTCCGGTGCATCTATACTCCAGTGTATAAATTCAATATAGATTAATCATTGTTGAGGCTACAGAGTTACTTGCCAGGACGGGTATTTTGACACTTTTGTATGTATTTGCTCGTTCAGACGGCTCAGCACACAACACAGCGCTCGAGTACTGAAAGGAGTTGTCTTTCACACCCAAATGCTTTTTAACTGCTTGAATTTTTTTAATTAACAAGTCTTAAAAACACATGCAAATGATCAAATGTGGTGACGACGCTGCAGTGGCCCGATCAGGGAAGTGACAAATCCTATTCGCAAAACTAACGAAATACATTCTCGATATAAAAAACTGGATGACGAGTAATTTCTTACTGCTAAATTCTGAAAAAACAGAGGTGTTAATTATCGGATCTAAAACCTCTGCATGTAATAACCTAGAACACTCTCTAACACTCGTCATCAGTTTGGAACCTAGGTGTGCTATTTGATAATCTTTCCTTAGAAAGCCACGTTTCTAGCATTTGTAAATCTGAATTTTTCCATCTCAAAAATATATCTAAATTACGATCTATGCTCTCAATGTCAAATGCAGAAATGTTAATCCATGCGTTCATGACCTCAAGGTTAGATTATTGTAATGCTTTATTGGGTGGTTGTTCTGCACGCTTAATAAACAAACTCCAGCGGGTCCAAAATGCTGCAGCTAGAGTTCTTACTAGAACCAGGAAGTATGAGCATATTAGCCCGGTTCTGTCAACACTGCACTGGCTCCCTATTAAACATCGTATAGATTTTAAAATCTTGCTAGTGCGTGTGAGCGTGAGTGTGAGAGTGTGTGTGTGAGTTTGTGTGTGTGAGTCTCACTCGTGTCTGCAGGTTGTTAGCTGTAGTGATCTTCATCTGTTTGTTGGGTATCACAGCTCCATCTTCATCATCATCATCATCATCATCATCA
>NW_015506569.1:245904-246159 GCF_001515645.1 Sinocyclocheilus grahami
AGAATTTTGACCGATTAATACAAACAGTTAAACGGTTTAAAAAGTAATTTATTTATACATTTTTTCAGTAATTTATCAGGATATTTAAAAAGATTCGCTGCATGGTTAAAACACGCTATGCATATAAAAAATATTGTGTTTTTTAAAGAAAAAACATAAGTCGCGTATAAGACGCATTTTATTATTTCATTCAGAAATAGGCCTAATGCAGACGCGAAGTGTTTACAAACATTATAATAAACACTGTAAACATAG
>NW_015506570.1:0-358 GCF_001515645.1 Sinocyclocheilus grahami
GAGCTGTGCATGGTCAAACAAACTCTAATTGCAGATCGCTTTATGATGTAAAGTGAAAGTTTTATACTCTGTTGTGGTTCCTTCATCACAAGTAAGTTATGCCCTCCCATATAGTTGCACGGTTGCCGAAGTTATAGGGTATGTGTTAGCTTTAACTACCTCTTTGTCAACGCAGTTTTACAGCGGTAAGCTTTAAAACCTTTGTGTTCTTGTTAGTGTTCTTATTCCAATTACTCTTTCCTGTTCTATTTTATTTTATTTTTTCTCTCCTATGCAAATGCAAGACTTGGAGTTTAACACTTTGAGTATTATTTCGTTAAACACTCGTGGCTTGAGAGATCTCACTAAAAGAAAGGCC
>NW_015506570.1:19920-20338 GCF_001515645.1 Sinocyclocheilus grahami
AAAGACTCTCGCTATCTAAAAGAAAACAAGTTTCGGATCAAGGAGGCGCTGATCAAGCAAGATGTTGAGGCTAGAGCCAAATTATGGCCGTTGGTTAAGAAGGCTCGTGAGGAGGGGAAGAAGGTTTCATGGAAGGGTCCCCATGCTTTTGTCGCTGGGAAAAAACTTGAACTGTATACTTGAGATGTACAACGTAATGTTTTATATACGCAGATAATCTTCATGGAGCAACTTGCTCTTGAATTTATCTCGAGAATTGCGCGTGAATAGTTTTTCACGTTTTACTGTCTGCCCCCGTGTTCTTCTCATGAGTCGCACTTGATCAGTTTTTCATTTACAAACAGCCTTCAAAGAGCATTCCAATTGAACGTTTCATTTGTGCTCGGACAGACTAATTTCTTTATTTGCAGACTACCTT